>NC_071519.1:829052-880586 GCF_027887155.1 Malaclemys terrapin pileata | reverse complement strand
TCCTCCCTGCTGGCCCTGAAACCCGAGGTGAGTGCCCCCCCCCCACAGCGCTGACCCCCCATCCCCGGGCTGCTCACCTCCCTGCTGGCCCTCAAACCCGAGGTGAGTGCCCCCCCCCCACAGCGCCGACCCCCCATCCCCGGGCTGCTCACCTTCCTGCTGGCCCTCAAACCCGAGGTGAGTGCCCCCCCCCCCACAGTGCCGACCCCCCATCCTCGGGCTGCTCACCTCCCTGCTGGCCCTGAAACCCGAGGTGAGTGCCCCCCCCCCCCCCACAGCGCTGACCCCCCCCCCCCCCATCCCCGGGCTGCTCACCTCCCTGCTGGCCCTCAAACCCGAGGTGAGTGCCCCCCCCCCCCCCCCAGCGCCAACCCCCCCATCCCCGGGCTGCTCACCTCCCTGCTGGCCCTCAAACCTGAGGTGAGTGCCCCCCACCCCACACAGCGCCGACCCCCCCCCATCCCTGGGCTGCTCACCTCCCTGCTGGCCCTCAAACCCAAGGTGAGTGCCCCCCCCACAGCGCCAACCCCCCCCTCCCCCGATCCCCGGGCTGCTCACCTCCCTGCTGGCCCTCAAACCCGAGGTGAGTGCCCCCCCCCACAGCGCCAACCCCCCCTCCCCCCATCCCTGGGCTGCTCACCTCCCTGCTGGCCCTCAAACCCGAGGTGAGTGCCCCCCCCCCCATAGCGCCGACCCCCCCTCCCCCCATCCCTGGGCTGCTCACCTCCCTGCTGGCCCTCAAACCCGAGGTGAGTGCCCCCCCCTCCCCCCATCCCCGGGCTGCTCACCTCCCTGCTGGCCCTCAGACCCGAGGTGAGTGCCCTCCCCCCCAGCACCGACCCCCTCCTCCCCCTCCCCCCATCCCCGGGCTGCTCACCTCCCTGCTGGCCCTCAAACCCGAGATGAGTGCCCCCCCCCCCCCAGCGCTGCCCCCCGCCCTCGCAGCGCGGGCCTCTTCCCCCGCCCCCCGGAGCCAGCCAGTCCCCCACCCCCCCCAGGGCCGGGTGGGAGCTGACGGCGTCTCTGCTCTCTCCCCAGTGCCAGCTCTCGGCTCTGGAGGGCATCAAGGCCTGCATGACCTGTTACCCGCGGGCCTGCGGCTCCCTCCGGGTAAGTCTGTGGGGCAGGGGAGGGGGCGCCGTGGGGCTCAGTGCCCGGCTGCTCACCCACTTTTTCTCCTCACCCCCAGGGCAAACTAGCTGCCTATTTCCTGTCCCGAGTGGATGCTGATTCGCCCAACTGCAGCAGGTACTGGAGGGGCGCTGGTGGTGGGGGGAGCTCTGGGAGCTGGCCCAAGGCATGCTGGGAATACCCCCGCCCATATAGCTTCCCCCCCCTTTCAGATCGGTGTGGTTAAATCCATCTGCCTCCAGGGGGAGCTGGGCCTGCAGGGATCCGCACAGTGGGGCAGATGGGTGGGGGTCTCTGCCAGGCTGGGAGGGGTCGCACTTGGAGGGGAGCTGTGGCGGGGGGGGTTGCTCCCCCAGGACGTGGGGAGAGATGGGAGGGAGCAGGTGAGGGAGGGGTGGGGCAGGAGGCGGAGCTGTCCTGTGACACGGGGGACTTTGGGCCTGGGGGTGGCTGGGGATCAGCCCCCAGGGGCCCCCCTGGGGCGTGGGGAGTTGGGAGGGGTGGGGGATAGGAGCTGATGGGGGGGCTCTCCCCTGGCCGGGGGGTTGCTGACACCGTCCTCTCCACCCCGGCAGCTGGCGTGCGAATGCTACGCGCTGCTGCCCTCGCTGGGCGCCGGCTTCACCCAGGGGCTGAAGCACACAGAGTGCTGGGAGCAGGAGCTGCACGGCCTGCTGGCCACGCTGCACGGCCTGCTGGGAAACCTCTACGAGGGCGCCGAGACAGGTAAGGGGGGGAACCCAGGGCGTCCGGCGGATCGGAGCCCCCATCAGAGCTCGCGGGGGGCAGACGCCAGTGGGGGGGTGGTGTGTGAACCCAGGTGTCCGGCGGATTGGCGCCTCCATCAGAGCTCCCGGGGGGCAGACGCCAGTGGGGGTGTGTGTGTGTGAACCCAGGCGTCCGGCGGATTGGCGCCCCCATCAGAGCTCCTGGGGGGCAGACGCCAGTGAAGGGGGGTGTGAACCCAGGCGTCCGGCGGGCAGGGCTCCATTACTCTAGGACGCTGCTTCCAGGGCGGGGGATCCCGGTGTCCTGCCCAGCCCCATGGAGGGCTGGGAAACCCCCCACCCCTCCACTGACAGGCCCCGCTTCCCCCTCCCCCCCGCAGACCCCCTGCCCTACGAGGGCCCGGGTGTGGGGCTGCTGCTGCCGCCGGCGCCGCCTGACGGGGAAACCAGCTTCGTCCTGAACCTCTACAACCGCTTCTCCGGCCTGGCCAAGTGCCTGCAACTCCTGCTGAGGTACCCGCCCCCCCCTGCAGCTCCCCCCTTCCCCCACGTTCCCCATCTCCGACCGCACCGGGCTCTCCGGCCTGGCCAAGTGCCTGCAACTCCTGCTGAGGTACCCGCCCCCCCCCTGCAGCTCCCCCCCTCCCCCCACGTTCCCCATCTCCGACCGCACCGAGCTCTCCGGCCTGGCCAAGTGCCTGCAACTCCTGCTGAGGTACCCCGCCCCCCCCCTGCAGCTCCCCCCTTCCCCCACGTTCCCCATCTCCGACCGCACCGGGCTCTCCGGCCTGGCAAGTGCCTGCAACTCCTGCTGAGGTACCCGCGCCCCCCTGCAGCTCCCCCCTCCCCCCACGTTCCCCATCTCCGACTGCACCGGGCTCTCCGGCCTGGCCAAGTGCCTGCAACTCCTGCTGAGGTACCCGCGCCCCCCTGCAGCTCCCCCCCTCCCCCACGTTCCCCGTCTCTGACCGCACTGGGCTCTCCGGCCTGGCCAAGTGCCTGCAACTCCTGCTGAGGTACCCGCGCCCCCCTGCAGCTCCCCCCTTCCCCCACGTTCCCCATCCTCCGACCGCACCGGGCTCTCCGGCCTGGCCAAGTGCCTGCAACTCCTGCTGAGGTACCCGCCCCCCCCCTGCAGCTCCCCCCCTTCCCCCACGTTCCCCGTCTCTGACCGCACCGGGCTCTCCGGCCTGGCCAAGTGCCTGCAACTCCTGCTGAGGTACCCGCGCCCCCCTGCAGCTCCCCCCTTCCCCCACGTTCCCCATCTCCGACCGCACCGGGCTCTCCGGCCTGGCCAAGTGCCTGCAACTTCTGCTGAGGTACCCGCCCCCCCTGCAGCTCCCCCCCTCCCCCCACGTTCCCCGTCTCCGACCGCACCGGGCTCTCCGGCCTGGCCAAGTGCCTGCAACTCCTGCTGAGGTACCCGCCCCTCCCCCTGCAGCTCCCCCCTCCCCCCACGTTCCCCATCTCCGGCACCGGGCTCTCCGGCCTGGCCAAGTGCCTGCAACTCCTGCTGAGGTACCCGCGCCCACTGCAGCTCCCCCCTTCCCCCACGTTCCCCATCTCCGACCGCACCGGGCTCTCCGGCCTGGCCAAGTGCCTGCAACTCCTGCTGAGGTACCCGCCCCCCCCCCCCCCCCCCGCAGCTCCCCCCTTCCCCCACGTTCCCCATCTCCGACCGCACTGGGCTCTCCGGCCTGGCCAAGTGCCTGCAACTCCTGCTGAGGTACCCGCCCCCCCCCTGCAGCTCCCCCCTCCCCCCACGTTCCCCATCTCCGGCACCGGGCTCTCCGGCCTGGCCAAGTGCCTGCAACTCCTGCTGAGGTACCCGCCCCCCCCCCCCCCCCCCCTGCAGCTCCCACCTCCCCCCACGTTCCCCATCTCCGGCACCGGGCTCTCCGGCCTGGCCAAGTGCCTGCAACTCCTGCTGAGGTACCCGCCCCCCCCCCCCCCCCTGCAGCTCCCCGCTCCCCCCACGTTCCCCATCTCCCGCACCGGGCTCTCCGGCCTGGCCAAGTGCCTGCAACTCCTGCTGAGGTACCCGCCCCCCCCTTCAGCTCCCCCCCTCCCCCACGTTCCCCATCTCCGACCGCACCGGGCTCTCTGGCCTGGCCAAGTGCCTGCAACTCCTGCTGAGGTACCCGCCCCCCCCCCTGCAGCTCCCCCCCCCCTCCCCCCCACGTTCCCCATCTCCGGCACCGGGCTCTCCAGCCTGGCCAAGTGCCTGCAACTCCTGCTGAGGTACCCGCGCCCCCCCTGCAGCTCCCCCCCTCCCCCCACGTACCCCATCTCCGGCACCGGGCTCTCCGGCCTGGCCAAGTGCCTGCAACTCCTGCTGAGGTACCCGCGCCCCCTGTCACGGAGTATTGGGGGACTCAGGGCCCTGCACCCCCGGCTTCCTGCGATTCACTGCGACTCTCAGCCAGCCAGTAAAGCAGAAGGTTTATTTGGATGACAGGAATACAGTCCAAGACAGGTCTTGCAGGCACAGACAACAGGGACCCCCTCAGTTAGGTCCAGCTTGGGATCCCAGGGCATCCCAGCCCAGCCCCCCTTGGGAGGTCAGAGCCATCTCTCCCCCCAGCCATCTCTCCCGCCTGCTTCCCACACTCTCCTTCAGCGACCCCTCCCACCGCCTTTGTTGTGTTTCCAGGGCTAAGGAGTCACCTGGCCTTCAACCCCTTCCTGGGTTCTCATGTTACACACTCAGGTATGCACCCTCGGGCCATCTCCCATCCTCCAATGCAGACTATCCCAGCACACTCCCCTGTCAGCATTCACAGACCACAGTGAGAACAGTCCCAGTTCGTCACATCTCCCCCCTTCGAGACCGAACTGAGCAGGGTCACTTTAGCCAGTGACCCGGGGAAGTTCGAACCTACCCCCGTTCCCATGGATGCCCCCGCATCCCTCCCATTCCTTGGTGAGAATTACACCAGGCCCGTTCAGTTTCACGCCCCCCCTTAGGTCGGGGGTGCTTGATGACACTCGCAGTTCGCATGTGGGAAGGTTTATGCGGCCTGTGCCCTTTCCCCACCCCCATACCTCTGGGGCTCCAACTGGGCTGTGGTCTTCTCCCAGCGCTCCAGTCTGGAGGTCTGTGCTTTGGGCTCTCTTGGTTCAGAGCCGCCCTTTTAACCTTGGCCACCCTCCGGAAAGGCTCCTCTATGCTGGGCAAGGGTCCTAAAGCTGTTTTCCCCTTGTCCCAGGCCTTCCTCCCCCTCTGACAGGGGTCACAGGATCTGCAGTACTGTCGGACAGTAACAAAGACCCCAGGCCAGTAAAAGCTCCGTAGCAGCCTCTGCTGGGTACGCCAGGTTCCCTGGTGCCCTGAGAGGGGAATGTCATGGGCCCGGCACAGCAGCTGGCGGCGATACTTCTGGGGTACCACCAGCTGCCTCCTGATCCCCCCTGACTCCATTTTCCCTGGGGGAGCCCATTCTCGGTACAGGAACCCCTTCTCCCACAGGAACCTTTTCCGGCCACCTCGTCCCATGGTCTGTACCGCATTGAGGTCGGCCAGGTCCCTTATCTTCCGCAAGGAGGGATCTCTCTGCAACTCGGCCTGGAACTCAGCAGCTGGGACAGGGATGGCCACCTGCTCTTTCTCGCCCGCTGGGTCTGAAGCTGCAGCCTCCCTGAGCCGTGTCCCTGGGCGTTCCCTCCCCACCAGGTTAGGGTCCTGCGCCTCAGGCAAGGCACCCCCCCCCCCCAAGGCCAGGGCGCAGTGCCCCTCGCCGGCTCTGACTGCGGGTCACAACCAGTGCCTTTTGGGGGTTGCTTGGCCAGTTCTCCAGGTCCCCCCCATCAATACCTCAGTGGGCAAATACGGGTGTACCCCCACATCCTTGGGGCCCTCCTTGGCCCCCCACTTCAGGTGTACCCTTGCCACGGGCACTTTGACTGGTGTTCCGCCCACCCCCGTCAGGGTCAGGTAGGTGTTGGGCACCACCTGATCTGGGGCCACCACCTCGGGCCGGGCCAGCGTCACCTCTGCGCCCGTATCCCTGTATCCACTGACCTTCCTCCCATCCACCTCCAGGGGAACAAGGTACTCTCTCCGGAGGGACAGCCCTGCGCCTACCGTATAAACCAAAAACCCTGAATCTGGAGCATCCAGCCCCCTAGAGGAGCTGGCCTGGAGCTCTCCTCCCTCCTTAGCAGGTGGTACTCTGCCAGCCCCCCTTCCCTGGGAATGCTGCCTTTCGCCGGGCTGGGTCTCTACCCAGTCAACCCTCTGTGGGTTCGGTCTGCTCAGTCTGTCCCTGAGCCTAGGGCACTGGGCCCGTATGTGGCCCTTTTGGCCACAGTGGTAGCAGCCCATGTCCCATGGGTCCCCTTGAGTGGGTCGGATGGTCCTGATGCCGGATGCTCCCCTCTGATGGGTTTTTTCTGTATTTTCCCACGGGGAGGTCCCATGGTGACTCTCTCTCTGCATTGTGGTGGGACTGTTCCTTTGGGACTCCTCCCTTTTATCTCCTGACCGGCTCTTTACAAACTCATCGGCCAGCCGGCCTGCCTGTCGCGGGTTCTCTGGCTTTCTGTCCACCAACCACAGCCTCAGGTCGGATGGGCACCGCTCATACAGTTGTTCCAGTACCAGCAGTTTGACCAGGTCCTCCTTCGTCTGGGCCCCACCAGCCCACTTGCTGGCGTATCCTTCCATGCGGACGGCTAGTTGCAGATATGAGATCTCAGGGGTTTTATCCTGACTCCGGAACCTTTCCCGGTACATCTCAGGAGTCAGCCCAAACTCACGTAGCAGGGCCTTTTTGAATAGTTCGTAGTCCCCTTTCTCTGCCTCTTCCAGTTGGCGGTACAATGCCACGGCTTTGGGGTCCAGTAAGGGGGTTAGGACCCGGAGTCTGTCCGCGGGATCAACCCGGTGCAGCTCGCAGGCTGTCTCAAAGGCCTCCAGGAAGTCATCCATGTCCTCCCCCTCCTTGTGTGGGGCCAGGATGCACTTATCAAAGCTCCGTGCAGTCCTGGGTCCTCCCTCTCTCACCGCAGCCGGGGGTTCGCTGCCCTTCAATCTCGCCAGTTCCAGGTCATGCTGACGCTGTCTCTCATTCTCCTGTCTCTGTCTCTCTTCATGCTGACGCTGTCTCTCTTTCTCCTCCCGTTCACGCTGATGCTGTCTCTCTTTCTCCTCCCGTTCATGCTGACGCTGTCTCTCTTCATGCTGTCTCTGTTGTTCACGATCCTCCAGCTCTCTCAGTTTTAGCTCTTTCTCCCATTCCAGCCAATTCCGCTCCACGGATGCCGAACGTCGCCGGGAGGATCCTCTGCTGGCCGGCGAGCTTCGCCGGGAGGGTCCCCTGCTGGCCGGGTGGGTCACGGCGCCTTTGGTATTTGCTGGGCTCCTCCCCACCCTTCCCCTAGGCATAGGAAGGAGGGGTCTCGGGAAGCCCTCAGCAGCCGGCTGACCACTCCCAGCTGGGACAGACACTGGTGCCTGCGCTGTATTTGCCAGGCTGCTTCCCTGAGACACAGGGATCAGTTCATTCGCGCGATCTTCCGCCTCCAGCCGGGCAATGAGCTGTGCTTTGGTGAGCCTCCCAATGCACAGCCCCCTCTGCTTGCACAGCTCCACCAGGTCGCTCTTAAGCCGCTTGGCATACATCTTTCTGCTGGCCACTCACCGGCCTGTGTGCTCACAGCTCCCCACAGTTCCCAGGGGGCCCCCTAGTGTGCCAGCCCTTCTCGAGGTCACCACCTCTCTGCCAGGGTCGAGCTGCAGACTCCTCCGCCCCTGGGACCACTCGCTGCGATGCCCCCGGGGGACCCTGTTACTGCAAAAGTCCTTCTCGCTGGTCACACACTCCCAGGGGTAATAACCGTCTCTCTCTCACTCTTCAACACGCCTGGTCCCCGTCAATCCCCCTTCGTTTTACTGCTCCCCAGTCACTTACTGCAGGAAGCGCCGTCCACGGGGTGCAGTAGATCCCGCCGCTGCCACCAGTTGTCACGGAGTATTGGGGGACTCAGGGCCCTGCACCCCCGGCTTCCTGCGATTCACTGCGACTCTCAGCCAGCCAGTAAAGCAGAAGGTTTATTTGGATGACAGGAATACAGTCCAAGACAGGTCTTGCAGGCACAGACAACAGGGACCCCCTCAGTTAGGTCCAGCTTGGGGTCCCAGGGCATCCCAGCCCACCCCCCTTTGGGGGGGGGTCAGAGCCATCTCTGCCTCCCAGCCATCTCTCCAGCCTGCTTCCCACACACCCCTTCAGCGACCCCTCCCACCGCCTTTGTTGAGTTTCCCGGGCTAAGGAGTCACCTGGCCTCCAACCCCTTCCTGGGTTCTCATGTTACACATTCAGGTATGCGCCCTCGGGCCATCTCCCATCCTCCAATGCAGACTATCCCAGCCACACTCCCCTGTCAGCATTCACAGACCACAGTGAGAACAGGCCCAGTTCGTCACACCCCCCCCCTGCAGCTTCCCCGCTCCCCCCACGTTCCCCATCTCCGACCGCACCGGGCTCTCCGGCCTGGCCAAGTGCCTGCAACTCCTGCTGAGGTACCCGCCCCCCCCTGCAGCTCCCCCCTTCCCCCACGTTCCCCATCTCCGACCGCACCGGGCTCTCCGGCCTGGCCAAGTGCCTGCAACTCCTGCTGAGGTACCCGCCCCCCCCCTGCAGCTCCCCCCCTCCCCCCACGTTCCCCATCTCCGACCGCACCGGGCTCTCCGGCCTGGCCAAGTGCCTGCAACTCCTGCTGAGGTACCCGCGCCCCCCTGCAGCTCCCCCCCTCCCCCCACGTTCCCCGTCTCTGACCGCACTGGGCTCTCCGGCCTGGCCAAGTGCCTGCAACTCCTGCTGAGGTACCCGCCCCCCCCCTGCAGCTCCCCCCCTCCCCCACGTTCCCCATCTCCGACTGCACCGGGCTCTCCGGCCTGGCCAAGTGCCTGCAACTCCTGCTGACGTACCCACCCCCCCCTGCAGCTCCCCCCCCTCCCCCCACGTTCCCCATCTCCGACCGCACCGGGCTCTGCCAGGCCAGCGATGGTCAGTGAACGCCAGGTTTGGGTCCAGTGTGTCCCCTCCCACTCCGGCAAACTCCCTCCCTGGGAGCGTTCGGCCCCCTGGTCCCCCCGTGTGCTCCCCGCAGCGCGGGGCTCCTGGAGAACGGCTGTCATCCCCAAAGGCCCCTGCCCCCCGCCCCACCTCCGGGCTTCGTCTCTCTCCCAGGCAAACCAGTCACCTGGGCACCTCCCAGCCCCTCCGGCCGGCTCCTCGTGCGGGACGGGCCCAGCCCGTCACCGTCACCCTTGCTCTGCACCAATCCTGCCCCCTAGATACAGGAGTGACGCGTGGGGAAACCGAGGCGGGCACAGTACTCCGAGACAGCAGTAAGCACGTGCCCGCTTGGTCGCTGCACCTGGCTGGGTTCCCTGCAGAACAGCATCCCCTAGTGCCGTAGCAGGGGGGGTTGTGCTGACTCAGAGGAGAGCCCTCCCCCCCGCTAACGCCCTCTCCCCCCCATTCCATCCCATTGCAGCAGCGAGTTTGTGGCTCCGGTGACCGTTCCGGTCCAGGACATTCTGGATCTCGTGTGCCGGGCTCTGAACATCTCCATTAAGAACATCGTGAGTTGGGGGGGGCGGGGGGGGGATGGGAGGCCCATACAGCCCTGTAGGGCCCAGCCTGCCTGCCTGCTCTTGGGGAGCCTGGAGTCGCCCCCTTCTCCCCTTCTACTCCCCTTGAGGGGAAGGGGGGTATGTTCTAGTTCCCCCTCGAGCCCCAAGGCTGGGGCTGGATCCTGTCTGACCCCCCCCCTCCCCCCAGAGCTGGTTCGGCGATGGTCCCCTGAAGATGCTGCTGCTGCCGGCTGTTCACCTGGAGATCCTGGATGTGCTGGCGGCCTTGATCCTGGCGTGAGTCCACTGGGAGCGGGGCAGGGGTGGGGCTGGAGGGGTGGGCGGGGCTTTCTGGGGGGGGGAGGGGCTGGGGTGAGAGAGTGCTGATCCCTCTCCCCCCAGGTGTGGGGCCCGGCTGGGGCAGTGAGGGGGGATCTGGGGGGGTCCCTGCCTCACCGCGCTGATCCTTCTCCCCCCAGGTGTGGGGCCCGGCTGGGGCAGCGAGGGCAGATCTGGGGGGATCCCTGCCTGACCACGCTGCCCCCTCTCCCCTCAGGTGTGGGGCCCGGCTGGCGCGCTGGGGCAGCGTTCTGGGCCGGCTCTTCCCCCAGGTGCTGGGTGCCTGGAGCAGCAGCAGCGACTCGGTGCCACCGGGCCAAGAGAAGCCCTACAGGTCAGTGGGGGGCCGCGGAGGGGGACTGGGGGGGGGTCCTGTTCTGCAGCCATACCCTGACCCCCCCCTCTCTCTGCAGCGCCGTGCGCACCAGGCTCTACCAGGTCCTGGAGCTGTGGGTGCAGGTGGGCGGGGCCGGCGCGGGGGTGCTGCAGGGCCCCACCCACCACAGCGAGGCCCTGCTGGCCCACCTGCTGAACGACATCGCCCCCCCCACGGACAGCGTCAAGGTGAGCCCCCCCCCCCGAGTCCCCTAGAGACACCCTGTGCACTGCCAGGGGAGAGCGACCCTACTGAGCCCCTGCCCTGCTCCCTGCCCCACAGCACCCACTAGTGCCGCCCTGGGGCCAGCCCCACCTGCTGGGGGAGAGCGCCCCCTGCTGAGCCCGCCCCGCTCCCCGCCCCACAGCGCCACCTAGCGCTGCCCTGGGGCCAGCCCTGCCTGCCGGGGGAGAGCGCCCCCTGCAGAGCCCCCTAGCGCCGCCCTGGGGCCAGCCCTGCCTGCCGGTGGAGAGCGCCCCCTTGCAGAGCCCCCCGCCCCGCTCCCTGCCCCACAGCGCCCCCTAGCGCCGCCCTGGGGCCAGCCCCACCTGCTGGGGGAGAGCACCCCCACCCCACCCCGCTCCCTGCCTCACAGCGCCCCCTAGTGCCACCCTGGGGCCAGCCCCGCCTGCCTGGGGAGAGTGCCCCCTGCTGAGCCCCCGCCCTGCTCCCTGCCCCACAGCGCCCCCTAGCGCCACCCTGGGGCCAGCCCCGCCTGCCAGGGGAGAGTGCCCCCTGCTGAGCCCCCGCCCTGCTCCCTGACCCACAGCGCTCCCTAGCACCTCGCTAACCGCTCCTGCCCCCCCAGCTGAAAGTGGGGCGCCCTAGCTCGGAGGGGAAGCCCAGCGCCCCCAAGAAGCCGAAGCTCTCGGAGGGGGGTGAGGCCCCCTCCCTGCACCGCAAGCAGGACCCCATGGCTAACAGTGACGTCTGCAAGGCGGCTCTGCAAGGTAACGGGGCCCCCGGGCAGCGGGAGCCTGGAGCCCCAGCCAGGCCTGGAGGGGGGCAAGGGGCCCTCTCTCCCATTCAGGGGGTGGGCTGCATGGGGGTACGGGTCCCTGTGGGATGTGGGGCCCCTCGGCTTTTGCCTTGTCCCCCCCCCATCGCCTGGGGGGCTCACCCCTTGAGGGTGCCTGGGTGGGACCAAGGTAGTCCTCTGAACCCCTCCTGTCTCTCTGCAGCGCTGAGCCGGGCCATCCTGCTGGGAGGGAGTCTGGTCAAGGAGGAGACCCACAGGGTGAGTGATGGGGGGCGGGGTGGGGGGGGGTTAGATGGGGCAGGCAGATGGGGCTGGAGGGAGGCAGGGGGGTTGGGGCACAGGGTGGTGGGGGTGGAAGGCAGTGGATTTGGGGATTAAAGGGGTGGGGGGCGAGTGGGGGGCTCTGGATTAAGGGGCAAGTGGGGGGCTCCGGGTTATGGGGCAAGTGGGGGGGCTCCAGGGTGAGTGGGGGGTTCGGGTTACGGGGCGAGTGGGGGAGTTGCAGGGTGAATGGGGGGCTCTGGGTTACGGGGCGAGTGGGGGGCTCCAGGGCACGTGGGGGAGCTCTGGGTTATGGGGTGAGTGGGGAGCTCCGGGGGGCTCCGGGTTACGGGGCAAGTGGGGGGGCTCCAGGGTGAGTGGGGGGTTCGGGTTACGGGGCGAGTGGGGGAGTTGCAGGGTGAATGGGGGGCTCTGGGTTAAGGTGGCGAGTGGGGGGCTCCGGAGGGCTCGGGGTTACGGGGTGAGTGGGGGGCTCAGGGCTCCGGGTCACGTGGGGGAGCTCTGGGTTATGGGGTGAGTGGGGGGCTCCGGTTACGGGGCAAGTGGGGGGGCTCCAGGGTGAGTGGAGGGTTCGGGTTACGGGGCGAGCGGGGGGCTCGGGACTCCGGGGCATGTGGGGGAGCTCTGGGTTATGGGGTGAGTGGGGGGCTCCGGGGGGCTTGGGGTTACGGGGCGCTGTCTCTAAACCCCCCGTCTCTCCCCCCAGAGGCTGCAGGAGCTGGTGGTGCCGCTGCTGCTCCGCCTGGCCCAGGGGGACGTCCCCCCCGGGGGCTCCTACGCCAGCCCGGCCTGTCGCCACCAGCTCTACCGCCTGCTGTTGGCCCTGCTCCTGGCACCCGCGCCCGCCTGCCCCCCGCCCCTGCACTGCGCCCTGCGGGCATTTGCCCTGGGCCAGCGGGATCCCAGCCTGCAGGTGAGACCCCACGGGGACACCCCGCTGCCGATCTCTCCTCCCCCCCCCCCCCCCCCGGCTCCAGCGCTCCCCTGTC
Organism: Malaclemys terrapin pileata; assembly: GCF_027887155.1. NCBI lineage: Eukaryota > Metazoa > Chordata > Testudines > Emydidae > Malaclemys > Malaclemys terrapin. The sequence continues at coordinate 868,180 of NC_071519.1, read as the reverse complement.
TCTCTCGCCCCCTGCAGGTCTCGTCCTTCTGCGCCGAAGCCCTGGTGACCTGCAGCGTCCTGGCACGCCCCCGGGTGCCCTCCCTGCAGCTGCCCCTCCCTGCTGCTGGCCCTGCCCCCTCGGACCTGGCCGCCTCCCCCTTCCGCCAGGCCCCGCCCTTCCCCGCCCCGCCGCCCGCCCGCCCCCCGTCCGCCAACCACCTGGGGCTGGCACCGCCCCGGCTGCCCCCTTCCGCCGGCCCTGGCCTGGCGCTGGCAGAGGAGCCTGGAGAGGCGGGTGACCCCCGGCTGCTGGCCCCGCCCTCGCCTGGGGGTGCGGAGGAGGGGGGGGCGGGGCTGGGGGGCAAGTCCCGTCGCCCCGTATACGTGCACTACGAGAAGGAGGAGGAGTCGGACGTGGAGATCTCCCTGGAGAGCGACTCCGATGACAGCGTGGTCATCGTCCCCAAGGGGCTGCTGCCCAAGCCCCCCCCGCCGCCTCCGCCTCCCCCTGCGCCCCCCTCCCCAGCCCCTGCCCAGCCCCCCGAGGAGCCACCCGCCGCCCCGCTCCTGCCCGCCGCCAGCGAGGCACTGCCCGGCCTGGGCGAGGAGAACCCGGCTGTGATCAACATTAACAGCAGCGAGGAGGAGGAGGAGGAGTTCCCGGAGGAGGAGGAAGACGAGGAGGAGGAGGAAGAGGAGGAGGAGGAGTACTTCGATGAGGAAGACGAGGACTTCGAGGAGGAGGAGGAGGAGGAGGAATTCGAGGAGGAGGAAGAGCTGGGGGAGGAGGAAGAGGAGGAGGAGGAGTACGAGGAGGAGGAAGGGCTGTCGGAGGAAGAGGAGGAGGAGGAGGAGGGGGCCCTGTCGGAGGAAGAGCGGGTGCCCCCCGGCCCCCAGGAGCTGCCGGCCGCGCCCAGGGAGCCGGACGATCTCATCATGGAGGTAGAGGAGAGCCAGGCACCCGAGCCGCCGCCCCCCGAGGAGGTGGAGGAGGAGGAGGTGGTGGTGATGAAGGCTAGCCCCTTGCCCGCCCCCCAGCCATCGCGAGAGGAGGAGGAGGAGCTGGAGGAGCTGCCGCCGGCCCCGCCCACCCCACCCCAGCAGGCCAGCCCCCTCCAGGCCCCGCCTCTTGGCCAGGAGGAGATGGGAGCAGAGCCCCCACTGCTGGAAGCCCCGCCCCCCATCCTGGAGGAGGAGCAGCCCCCCAAGGACGAGGGGGCGCCCCCGGCGGGGGAGCAAAGGGATGGCACCGGAGAGGGGGCCCAGCCCAGCCCCGAGCGGGAGCAGCCGGCCGGGAAGGCAGAGGTGAGACCGGAGGAGTGAAGGGTGAGGCCCTGGGGAGGGGCGGGGGTGAGGTGTGGGTCGGGGGCTGGGGGCGGAGATGGGGCCTAGGGCAAGGGCTGCCGGCTGACCCCACCCCCATCTCTCCCCCCCCAGGCGGAGGCGGACGAGACAGAGACCATGCTGGCTGACTTCATCGACTGCCCCCCGGACGACGAGAAGGGGCCCCCTGAACCTGGCCCCTAGGGGGCCCCCCCGACCCACCTGCCCACTCCCGGGAACCCTCCCAACCAGCCCCCCCCGCCCCCACTGTGTCCCCTGTATGGTTCAATAAACACCCACACACCCAGTGCCAGGCTGTGCAGTCTGTGTGGGGCGGGAAGCGAGGGGTGGGGTTACTGAGGGGCCTCTTTTCATGGGCGGGTCCTACTTCCCGGGGAGGGGGTGGTCAGAGATCGGGGGGATCCCCTGGCCTCGTGCCCCAGAGACCCGCCAGCCGCCTGGAGTGGGGACATGCGACTGCCTGCAGATGCCGTGCCCCGGTGGCGGGGCCGGGATCTAGTGCGCCCCCCCACACACCCAGGGGGAGAGCATTCGCCATATGGGGGGGGTCTGACCCCTCCCAGGGGACGGGGTAACCCCCTATTACCTGTCTGACCCAGCCGCACAGGGCTCGCCCCCTGTATCAGACCCCCCTCCAGTGCCCCCGAGGGGGGCTTTGTTTGCAGCAGCAGGTCTGGGTGACCCGGCTCTGACGGATGGGACCCCCCGGAGCCACTAAGGGTGTGTGGAGACTCCCCGTCTTGGGCCTTGGAGGGAAGGAAGGTCTGTGCAGGGGCAGCAGGTTAGTAAGCCCCCTCTCCCCCCCATTCACTCCATCCCTGCCCCCAGACCCACCTCTGCTAGGCTGGCTCTTTCGGGGTGCCCTGGGGCCTCGGGCACCACTCGAGGATGAAGCAGCGTCTCTCCCGCCCCCCAGGCCAAGGAGCCTGCCCGGATTCAGTGCCTCCTGGGGGCGCTCAGCCCCTTGGACCCCCTGTGAGCTCCCTGCAGCGAGTCCCCCTGGGCTCACCCCCCCAAAGGGCCCTGCCCCCCACTCCCCGCAGCAGGCAGTTGTCTCACAGCCAGGTTATGAGCTGTGGGGAACCCGGCGTAGGAGCGAGGTCGTTAACACCGGGAGCAGGGACCTGCAGCAACGTCCATCGGGGGGACGACGACGACACCCAGAGCCCCTCCCTGAGGCCCAAACAAAGCCCAGTTTCAGCCCCCCCCCCCCACCTCCAGACAAACCGGTCCCCTGGGCCCCCTGTTCCCAGCCCCTCCAGCCGGCTCCTTGCAGGGGACGGGCCCCAGCCATGGGGTGCCGGGCTACAGAATGTGGGCCGATCTCTGTGGCCCATTAGCCCGTCGCCGTCACCCCTGCCCTGCATCGATCCCGCCCCCTAGATACAGGAGTGACCCGTGGGGAAACTGAGGTGCGCACAGTACTCTGAGACGACATTAAGAACATCCCACTTCAGCACAAGAAGAATCGAGGGCAGAATAACGGACAGACGTTGATGGTTACGCTGCGAACTCCACACCGGACAATCTCCGAGGGGGAACAAAGCTTTTCTGCCCTTTTCTCAGCGCGCACCCACGTCCTGATGGAAGAGCTACGACCGGACTGAAAACACCGTGCGCAGGACGCTGTTGTTGGGTTGCCAAAGGGACGGGCTTGGGAAGAGTCTATCCGAAGCTGTGGAAGCGAGGCATCCGAAGCACGTTGTACAAGGACCTCGCACCATGGCCGCGTTTTCAAGAGTTGAAGAGAAATGCCGGCTGATTCTGAAGAGGACAAAGACAAGCGGAAGGAGAAACTTCAAGAATTTGAGAGGAGAAAACCCCAAATACCCAGGTCCTGCCATACTTTCCATGTCCTGGAGCGAACTGTGGGCTGGGAGAGCATTGTCGCGGACGAACCTGCATGGCGAGATGAATGAAATCGTTTGGCTTTTTCTGCGTCCACTTCCAAACTTCAGATTTCAAAGTGCTGCATGCGAGGACTCGTCCCCAGCATCCCTCCGCAATAAGAAGCCATTCATGGCCGCCAGGCAGGGGGAAAATACAAGTAGCCGGTAAGGTAAGGTTTGCCCATGCTGTCTGCGAAATATCGTTCGTCTTAACGGAGCTTTGTCCTCGTTAGTAGAAGCAGCTAACCCTCTTGATAAATGGGGTTCAGTATGAAATACACTCAAGCGCCCAAAGAACCACTGTCCGTCAGGTTTATAAATATGGGACAGGAACCAGGTTCTGTCTGGTCCCGGTCTCCAGGAAGCTGGCCCGTGCGGCGGCGTTCCATTCCCCGTTCGCAGGAGGTGCGCTTCCCCCGTATTTATACCGTGCTATCGCAAGTGACCCATCGCTACAGCTGCACCCAGCCGCTTTGCCCAGTCCCCTCGCTGGTTCGGTCCCTGCCTTGGCGGGGTTCGGGGCCGGGCCGCAGACAGAACGAATCAGGCTCGATTTTGAGCCGTTTCCTATCAACCTGGGCCAGATGCCGACTTCAGTGAGTGCTGGGGGGGGGGGGGGGGGCGCGAGGGGAGAGCAGCGGCTAGCAGGGGCGGGGTAGGCTAATTCGCCGGCCCAGGAGGTGGGCTTCGGGGCATTGGTGCGTATCAATGGAGGGGTGGATGCGGGGAATCCACGTTCAGAGAAGCTGGGTGTGGGCTGATGGGTGTCTGCTAGTCAAGGGGAACACGGACTTGTCCTGCAGGCACCTGGGACGGCCACCCTGCCTTGCCTAGAGCCATGGCCCTGTCCCTCTGTGACCCTGTCCTGTCCAGTCATATGATCCTGTCCGCATGTGACCCCGGCCTTATCCAGTCAATGACCTGGTCCCCATCTGGCCCTGTCCTGTCCAGTCACCTGATCCTGTCCCCATAGGGCCCTAGCCTTGTCCAGTCATGTGACCTGGTCACCATGTGACCCTATCACCTGACCCTGTCCCCATGTGGCCCTGCCTGTCTCCAGAGTCATGTGACCTGGTCCCCATGTGACCCTGCCATTGCTCGATTTAAGGCCCTGTCATGTGACAGCCCCTCCCCCACCGACCCAGTTCTTTGGACTGTACCATTTGCACTAGGGGAGAGGTTGTTTTTCATTCCCCTTATTTAACTTTCGCCTCCCCCCCCCCCCCCTCCCGAGGGGATTTGGGGCTCTCCGAAATCCGCGTCTATAAATAGCCAGGATCCCGCCCCCCCACCCCTGGGAGAGGATGGAACGGTCCGGGGCCTCTCGACCAATCGTAAGGCGGAGCTGGGAACGGCCTGGCCGGTTCCATTGCGCCACGAAGGGGACGTGCCCTGCTCCTCCCCTCCCCCCCCACAGTCTTTGCAGGGTGGTTCCGCCCGGTCACCTGACTTCTCCCTCCTGGGGCCGAGGCTGCCTTCAGTCTGCTGCGTCGGCCCGGCCAGCAGCAGCCCGACGAGGAGGCTCCGCGCCGCCCGCTCGCCCCCGCTCCGGCCCCGCCATGGCCTCCCTGCTCTGCTGCGGGCCCAAGCTGGCCGCCTGCGGCATCGTGCTCAGCGCCTGGGGCGTCATCATGCTGGTGAGCGGGGGGCCCCGGGGCTGGTGGGGGGCGGGGGAGGGTCTGTGCAGGGCAGGGTGACATGGGGGTGGGGGACTTGGGGGTAGAAGTGGGTGGTAAGAGTGGTCCCCCACTCTTGGGGCATGTAAGGGGGCTGGGGTCTAGTGGGGGTGGATGAGGGCCCAGGGGGGAGGGCACTATGTGACCATGGGGGGCTGCCCCACAGTGGCTGGATCCAGCCTAGGCTGCGGGGGGGGGCACCTCTCCTACCAACTTCCTCAGTGACACAGACTTCCCCACGTGAGCTGGAAAAGGTGATGGGGCGGCTCAGGCACTGGCTGTGTCACCCCTGGGTGGCGCGAGACCCCCGAGGCTGTGCTGGACGCCCCCCTCTGGGTGACCCCCCCCCCTTTCCTGGATCCCGGGGCTGTGTCCGGTGCTCCTTCGGCTTGTCCCCCCCCACTTCCGGGCCTGGTGCCCCTTGGGTCTAACCGAGTGTTGGGAACCCTTAGTAAAGGGATAGAGAATCAGACAGAAAATATCATGTTGCTTCTGAATAAATCCATGGGACGCTCCCATCTTGAATACTGCGTGCAGATGTGGTCGCCCCATCGCAAACAAGTTCTACTGGAATTGGAAAAGGTTCAGAAAAGGACAACAAAAATGATGAGGGGTCTGGAACGGCTGCCGTATGAGGAGAGAGTAATAAGACTGGTTTCAGAGTAACAGCCGTGTTAGTCTGTATCCGCAAAAAGAAGAACAGGAGTACTTGTGGCACCTTAGAGACTAACAAATTTATTAGAGCATAAGCTTTCGTGGACTACAGCCCACTTCTTCGGATGCATATAGAATGGAACATATAATGAGGTACGAGTTTTTTCATGAGGTTGATGGATTTCCATTCCATACGGCTAAATGCAGTGCCTTGCATAATGACAAGTTTCAGAGTAACAGCCGTGTTAGTCTGTATGCATCCGAAGAAGTGGGCTGTAGTCCACGAAAGCTTATGCTCTAATAAATTTGTTAGTCTCTAAGGTGCCACAAGTACTCCTGTTCTTCTTAATAAGACTGGGACTTTTCAGCTTGGAAAAGAGATGGCTAAGGGGGGGGATATGATAGAGATCTATAAAATCATGACCGATGTGGAGAAAGTTTAAAAAATAAAAAGGGGGGGGGGTTAAATAAGGAAGTGTTAGTTATTCCTTCTCATAACACAAGAACTAGGAGTCACCCAATTAAATTAATAGGCAGGGAGTTTAAAACAAAAGGAAGTATTTCTTCACCCAACGCACTGTTAACCTGGGGAACTCCTCGCCAGAGGATGTTGCAAAGGCCAAGACTATACCAGGGTTCAATGGCTATTAGCAGGATGGGCGGGGATGGTGTCCCTCGTCTGTGTGTGCCAGGAGCTGGGAATGGGCGACAGGGGATGGGTCACTTGAGGATTCCCTGTTCTGTTCATTCCCTCTGGGGGACCTGGCATTGGCCACCGTCCAGACAGGACACCGGGGTGGATGGACCTTTGGACTGACCCAGTCTGACTGCTCGTGCGATCTGTCCCGGGCATTGGCTTTCTGCTCCTGGGAAGGTCGCGTTCTCCCTCCTTGGCCGGTTCCATCTGACCCGGGGCCGGTTCTGCCCAGGACCCGGCTGGGCACAGCAGGGACACTTGGGTGTCTGGTGTTGTGTAAACAGGCTCTGGGCTAGGTCCTGATTCCCTTCCAGGCCCTTCTGCCCTGCTGCAGCTGGCCCTGAAACCAGGACGTGGGGGGCGGATCCTTCTGGGGGACGGGTTGAGGGGCTGGCATCGGGCTTAGCCAGGCGGATGTGGCTGTTGCCTGCGCTGTGCCCTGTCCGGGGGGGGGGGGGTGTTGCAGCGCTGGGATGGGGGGTGTGCTTTCCCCTGCTCACCCCCCCCCCCCCCCCCCCCCCCCCGTCGGATCTCTGGTCTCTCCCCGTAGATTCTCCTGGGGATTTTCTTCAACGTTCACTCGGCTATTCTCATCGAAGACGTTCCCTTCACGGAGGAAGATTTCAAGGAGTAAGTGCTGCCTTTGGTTTTGTCCTTAAAGTACTGCCCAGGACCTCTTCGGGGGGGGGGGGGGGGGGAAATCAGGCAAAGCGCCACATTGATGGGTAATACATGTATCAATCCACACTGTCATATGATCTATGACTGACACACACGCTCGGGCTCGCTCTCTCTCTCTTTCTCTTGTTACCAACCAGTTGCTCCCCTTAACTGCACTGGCCAGGCGAGTTAGATGGGGGAGGGGTGGAGCCGGGCGTCTGCCGATCCGGATCGATGCTCCCGTGTTGACATGAGACGAGACGAGACCCGGGGTCCTGTGCAGGACCCCTCACTTTTATAGCCGCTTCCCTCTCCTGCAAATCTGTACCAGCTGCAAACTTTGTGTCCATTGGCCCTTTGTGCTGCTTCCTTCTGGGGGTGTCCTAATGCCCCCACGTTTCTCTTCCAAGAGGGGGTGTGGTGCTGGCTTCTAACCCCCGAGGCCGTCATTAAGTCTGAGCTTCTCTAGTGAGCCCACTGGACACGTTTTATTGTTCTGGGGTTTGGCTCCCACCCCTCTCCGCGGGGTGCAGCTGTCTGGAGGCGCTGCCTTCCTCATCCACACCTCGGTCAGTCAACAGAGCAATCCATTAAAAGGGGGGAAGATCTTATTCTCCTCCTAGCGAAAAGACATTTTCCTTCTATCTCAACTAGGGTGACCAGATGTCCTGTTTTTATAGGGACAGTCCCGATTTTTGGGTCTTTTTCTTATATAGGCACCTATTACCCCCCACCCTCTGTCCTGATTTTTCACATTTGCTGTCTGGTCACCCTAATCTTAACTGTCCTTGGGGGTGACAACATTGTACCCAACTCAATACACAGTTTCTATCTAAGGATTTGATACAAAGTTGCCTGAAAACAGAGGTCCCCCATGGATAGGCCCAGTACAAGGTTATATGAACATGGTACACGGTTATGCGAAGGTGCTTAATGCAGAAATTTATCCACCTTGGGACATGTCCCCTCTAGGGGGCGGTGGCTCCCCCCCCCCGGCCCCAGGGCGGGGACTGGCTGGCTCAGGGGGGCGGGGAATGGGGCAGGGGCCTGTCCCCTCTAGGGGGCGCCGGCTTCAGGACTGACCCCCCTGCTCCCTCTGCCCCACAGCGGCCCGGAGAAGATTCACCGCCTCTACGAGCAAGTCAGCTACAACTGCTTCATTGCGGCCGGGCTGTATGTGCTGCTCGGGGGCTTCTCCTTCTGCCAGGTCCGGCTGAACAAGCGCAAAGAGTACATGGTGCGCTAGGACCCCGCCGGGGACAGCCGCCCCTCCCCCCCCCCCCGGATCCCCCACGCCCCTCTATTTATTACAGCCCCTCCCTGGTGCGCCTTTGCTCGGGAGTTGCCCTGCGGTGGGGACTTCGTGGGGGGCGCCCACCCCCTGGGATGCTGCTGACCCCTGGCCTTAAGAGATTGTAAAAGTGGGGGGTCTCCAGTTGTGTGGGGGGGGTCAGTCTCCCTACGGTGCTGGTGGGGCACAAATGGGTTGTTGCCTGTGGGGCTGGCTCCCCCCCTCTTTGCATGGGGCAGGCTGTGGGTTGGGGTGGGGGTCACGTTCTGTACCCCCCAGCGTGGAGTCCTCCTGTCGTCTCACTTTCCAAACCCACCCTGCGGTGTCGTCCGTCCCCCATCCCTCCCCAGCAGCGAGGAGAGGGGGTGAGATGCTGAACTGGGTGTGGGGGGGGGGCACCCCTTGTCCTCTCCTGCAGAGACGACCCCCCCCCCCCCCCCCACCGGGTTGCGGTGGGTGTCTGTTTGTGTCAACTCTGGAACTGGTTCCTGTGAAATAAAACATATTGGATCCCCTGCCTGTACCCACTGAGTGTTCCCTGGGGTGTGGCGGGGGGAGGGTGTTAGGGGCACCCATGGGAGGGGGTAGGTGGGGAGGAGTGGGTGGGGTTGGGGGTGGGGGGTATCTGGGCAGCAGGTGGTTTTGGGGGTTGGGGCAGGATGAGGGGGTGGGGTAGTGCAGGGTGGGAGGGTCAGGGGGGGCAGGATGAGGGGTTGTGGGGGGGGGCAGGCCCGTGGGGGCCCAGGGGGCCCTGTTTGTGGGTGGGGGCAGGTGCCCTGCAGGGGTCTGTGAGGCTGGGGGCGGTGCCGAGATGCCCCGCCGGCGGCGCGGCGGCACGGAAGGGGTTAAGACCATAGAGCGCTTGGTCCTCCAGCGTCCTAGCCCGGGGGCAGCCGCGCCCCTTCCCGGAAGCTGGCGCCGCTTCTGCTGGTCCCGGATTCCACTCGCCCCGCCCCCTTTCCCGACATCCACCGCGGCGAGAGCGCGCGCAACACGAGGGGGCGGGGCCAGCAGCTGGGGGCCGCGAGCGGCGGCGGCGCCGGCCAGAGAAACCCCCCGGGGCGGGGGCCGGAGCGTCCGCGGCGCGATGACGTCAGCATCCACCAAGGTGTGGGGGGGGCGGGTTTGGGGGGGCCCCGCGGGGGGAGGGGACACGAGGGGGCGGGGCTGGGTTTCAGGGGCCCCGCGGGGGGAGGGGATCCGGGGGCGGGTTTGGGGGGGCCCCGCGGGGGGAGGGGATCCGGGGGCGGGTTTGGGGGGCCCCGCGGGGGGAGGGGACACGAGGGGGTGGGCTGGGTTTGGGGGGGGCCCCGCGGGGGGAGGGGATCCGGGGGCTGGGTTTGGGGGGCCCCGCGGGGGGAGGGGACACGAGGGGGTGGCTGGGTTTGGGGGGGCCCCGCGGGGGAGGGGATCCGGGGGCGGGTTTGGGGGGGCCCCGCGGGGGGAGGGGATCCGGGGGCTGGGTTTGGGGGGGCCCCGCGGGGGGAGGGGACACGAGGGGGTGGGCTGGGTTTGGGGGGGCCCCGCGGGGGGAGGGGATCCGGGGGCGGGTTTGGGGGGGCCCCGCGGGGGGAGGGGATCCGGGGGCGGGTTTGGGGGGGCCCCGCGGGGGGAGGGGACACGAGGGGTGGGCTGGGTTTGGGGGGGCCCCGCGGGGGGAGGGGATCCGGGGGCGGGTTTCAGGGCCCCGCGGGGGGAGGGGATCCGGGGGCGGGTTTGGGGGGGCCCCGCGGGGGGAGGGGATCCGGGGGCGGGTTTCAGGGCCCCGCGGGGGGGTTCTCTGACGCTCTCCCCCCCCGACCCCCCTGCAGGTGGGCGAGATTTTCTCCGCGGCCGGCGCCGCCTTCACCAAGCTGGGGGAACTGACGATGCAGCTGCACCCCGTGGCCGACTCGTCCCCCGCCGGGTGAGCGGGGGTCCCCCGGGGCGCGGGTGGGGGGCTGGGCCCCACGGGCCGGGGGGAGACGGGGCCCCAGCCTCACCCCACCGGGGATATGGCAGGGCCTGGCGGGCCGGGGGTGGCTGTGTTTACATTGTGGGTGTTATTGTAGGGTCTCCAGGGGGGCGGTGCGCTGGGTTGGGGGCGGGGCAGAGCACAGGGGAGGGGCGGCCCTGACCCCTGTGTCCCCCCCCTTCGCTCACCCCAGGGCCAAGTGGACGGAGACGGAGATCGAGATGCTGCGGGCGGCCGTGCGGCGCTTCGGGGACGACCTCAACCGGATCAGCGCCGTCATCAAGGAGCGGACGGTGTAAGGGGGGGGGGGTCTCTGCCGGGGGGGGCACTGGGGGGACAGAGCCCCGCCCGGTGACGCCCCCTTTCCTGTCCCCGCAGGGCACAGATCAAAGCCACGGCCAAGCGTAAGGCCTATGAGGACAGCGGGGTGCCCCTGCCTGCCGATTCCCCCAAGAAGGGCCCCAAGAAGGGGCACGGGCTGGGGGGGGCCGTGGCAGCCCAGGCCCTGCCCCCCCCTGCCCAGGCCGGGGGCCCTGCTGGGCTGCAGGACACACCCGCCCCGCCCATGAAGAAGCAGAAGGCGTCGGGTGAGCAGCACCCCTGGGCGGGGGTCCTGTCGGGGGGGGCGTCGTGTCCCCTGAGGTGGGAGCTGTGTCTGGGGGGTTCATGTGCCCTTGGGGGGGGTTGTGCCTGGGGGGGGGCTGTGTCTGGGGTGGCTTTGTGCCGGGGGGGGGGGCTGTGTGCCCTGGGGTGCGGGAGGGACCAGTCCCGCAGTGGATAGGGTGGGGGCGGTCTCGGGTGGGGCTCTATGAATGGGGGGGTGGGTGGAGGCGTTGAGCTGTGGTGCCGGCGGGGGGACCCCACGCCCTGGGCTGACCCCTCCCTTCGCGCCCCCACAGACGTCACGCTCAGCGCCTTGAACGACTCCGACGCCAACAGTGACCTGGTCGACATTGAGGGGCTGGGGGACGCCCCCCCCGCCAAGAAACTCAACTTCGACCAGGGTATGAGCCGGGAGGGGAGGGGGGGATGGACTCACACTCTGCATGCCTGGGGGGTAGGGTGGCTGGGTGGACCATCCCCAGGGAGACATGGGGGTTTGGGCCTGCCCCTGCCCTTTCCCCCTCTCTCCGCCCCGTTCCATTGGCAAACCTCCTCCCAGTGGGCGGGGGGGGGGGTGTCGATCAGCTGTTCGCCCTTGAGGGCCCCAGGGTGGGGAGTTCTCAGGGAAAAGCCCCTCCCTGGGTGGCGGCAGCCGGGAGAGTGTTCCTTCCCCCAAGGCACCATTAACCCGGGGAACTCCTCGCCACAGGGTGTTGCGAAGGCCACGGCTGTTTCCGGGTTCGAAGAAGCACTAGACCAGTCCCTGGAGGACCAGTCTGTGGATGGCTACTAGCCAGGCTGGGCAGGGAGGGGGTCCCTAGCCACCCCCCCCATTTCCATGAGGCCCCGCCCCCTCTGCACAGGCTCCGCCTCAGCCTCTCTTGTGATCTCTCTCCCTCTCTCAGACAGTCTGACCCTGGACCCTGGGCTCCTGATCACGCCCGGCGACCTGCCCCTGCTGTCCCGCTGAGCCCCCCTGCCCCGCGCACGGACCAACCCACGCCTGCGAGGAGCCCCCACACACACACTCCCTGGGGAGGGGCTGATGGGAGGTGCCACTGGCAGGCCTTGCCCCATTGCCCCCCTGCCTTCCTGCTGTTTTCCCAGCCCCATCTTTGGTTTTTATTTTAAATAAAAGTGACAACGACCCCCCGCCCCCCCCCCCCCCGCCGGGGTGTGTCTGGTAATTGTCGTGGAGGTGCTGGGGGGAGCAGGGTGGGGGGCCTGGGCAGACTGAGAGCCGACCCCCTAGGGGAGATGTCACGGGGGGAGCAGCCAGACCCCAAAAGCAGACGGCCCCAGGTCCCCGGAGGGGATAGCGGCTGGGGAGCCGGGGTCCCCTCTCTGGTGGGGGACTGGGTTATTTGGGGGGCTGGGTTCCTCTGTCCAGGGGCTGGGTTATTTGGGGGGGCTGGGTGCCCCGACCAGGGGCTGGATTATTTGGGGGCCTGGGTACCCTTGTCCAGGGGCTGGGTTATTTTGGGGGGCTGGGTGCCCCTCTGGTGGGGGACTGGGTTATTTGGGGGGGCTGGGTGCTCCTGTCCAGGGGCTGTGTTATTTGGGGGAGCTGGGTGCCCCTCTGGTGGGGGACTGGGTTATTTTGGGGGGCTGGGTACCCCTGTCCAGGGGCTGGAATATTTTGGGGGGCTGGGTTCCCCTCTCTGTGTTTGGCTGAGGACAGGGGGAGGTTACTGACTGTCAGGGATTGGGGGCACCCTGGTGTTGCCACAGGCCCTGGAGGGGCCACCTTGGGCACCAGCTGCCCCCCCATGGCCCCACTCTTCCTCCAGGGCCCAAGCCAGGTTCCCCAGGCCAGAGACACGCCGGGTTGGGCCCCATGGCTGGGAGCCCCCCATTCAGCCCTGGCCTTCCCACACCCCGATTCCTCAGCGTCAGCAGCCCCCCCTGAACTCCCTTTATCCCTTGCTGCTCCCCGCCTGGCCCGGTGCTCTCCAGCTAGGTCTTGGGAGGGGGGCGCCCCTTGTCTCTCTGGGGGGGGAGGGGCTGCAGCTCACTCCTTGGTTCCCGTCCTGCGCTGCCCCCCAGGGGTGACTTGGAGAAACTGAGGCACCAGGCGGTGTGGTACAGATCCTGCCAGCTGTGTCATGGGAGCGAGTTTGGGGTTCAGTTGGGGGTAAACTGAGGCTCCCCAAAACTGTGGGTCTAGGTGAGGGGAGTGGAGGGAGTCTACAGGGGGGACGTCTCTACCAGGGGGTCTGACCGCTGGGGGCCCCTGCAGAGACATGGGGGGGCCCTTGGAGAAAGCCCGGCACAGTCATGCGGGTGCTGCCAGTAGAGAGATCCCTCCCCGGCACGCAGCACTGGCCGCCCCGCCCCAGAGGCGGGTGCATCTCAGTGCCGGCTGAGGGGTTCCCATGTCGCCAGCTGCCCCGCCCCAGAGGTGGCTGCATGTCAGCGCCGGGCGAGGGCGCCCCGTGTCACTGACCGCCCCGCCCCAGAGGTGGCTGCATCTCCATGCCGGGTGAGGGCGCCCCGGGTAACTGGCCGTCCCGCCCCAGAGGTGGCTGCATATCCGCGCCGGGTGAGGGGTCCCCGTGTCACTGGCCGCCTCGCCCCAGAGGTGGGCACATCGCAGGCCGCGGTGGAGGAAGTCGCACACAGGCTCCTGTTGCTCCCCCCGGGTCGCGTTGCTGCCCCCCAGCCCCGGCTCCGGTCGCGTGGGGCCCAGCCCCGCTGGGGCAGCACAAGGAAATACTGGCTGGCAGGCAGGACGCTGCCAATATTTTTGTGCTGCTGGAGCGGGACAGGCAGGGCCGGGCCCGAGGCCGGGGTAGATGGGCTGGGGGAGCGGAGCCTGGCTAGAGGTCGTGGGCGGGGGGGGGGCAGCGTCTGGGTCGCTCCATGGCCGCGGTCCCGGCCCGCGCGGTAACACCACAAAAATGGTTTGTGCGTCCAGACCCTCAGACAAACCATGATGTGCTGCTGGGGCGAAGGCCGGGGTGGGGGGCGTCCGGGGGGGGGGCATCTCCAGCCCTCGGGGCGGGGGGGCGTCTGCAGCAGCGAGACAAACACAACCTGTTCCGGGGCGGGCGGGTTGTTGGGGGGGGATCCAGAGTCAGACCAGGTTTATTGGGGGGGGAGGGCAGCGTTTTGTCTACTACATAAAGGGAGCTGGGGGGGCAATTGCTAGAAGTGGGGGGGGGTCTTCATCTGGGTGCCGGCCCCCGGCTGGGTACGTGGCTGGGGGTCGCTGCTGGATGTCCCCTCCCCCTTCCCGGCCGATCCCATCCAAACCAAAATGGAGTCAGGCCCCAGGTGGAAAATGGAGTCTTTTTTTCCCAGCAGCCTCTGGGGCAGCAGCTGGCTCTTGACATAACGCCCCCCCTCCCCCCCCAGGAAAAAAAACTGGTTAATTAGGTCACCCTCCCCATTCAAATGAGCCCCGAATGCAAACCCCCCGCCCCCCAGCCTCGCCCCCAGTGCTGCATGGGAGACCCCCCAGAAACAAGGACAGAAATCCCCCCCCCCACCACAAACTGGGGCGGTTTGTGCAGTTAAATGGCTGAGAGCGGGGGGGGTGTCAAGCCCCACAACGGCTCCCCCCAACCTTCCCACTGCCTCCGTAGGTCGATTTGTCCCCCCAGTTCGCCCCCCCCCACTGCCCGCCCCTCCCCAGCTGGTATTAAATCGGGGGGGACCCGGGTGCCCCCACCCCAACATGCCCCCTCCCTTCCCCCCCCTCGCAACTGGCTCACGGCCCACTGGTTGTGGGGTGTGTGTGTGGGGGGGAACCAGCCCCACACTGACCCCCCAAACCTGGGGCACCAGCGAGCCACCCCCCATCCACCCAGCAACACCCCCCAACCTCGGCACATGCATGGGGCCGACCCCCCCTATGTGAAAACAACACTCACGTACCCCCGGCCCACATAGTCCCGGCTCATTCACCTCCCAGCCCAGTACCGCACAGACTTGAGCCCCAAAACCACAATTTTGGGGGGCCGGCCGGGCCGATGGGGGGGGTCGCAGCACAGTGCAAATCCAGGGGGGCTTTAGGCAGCAAGCCCCCACCCCCGATCTGCCCCCCGGGTGCAGGCTGGAGCTGCCGCGCCCTGGGGCAGGCCGGGGGGTGGCATGGGGGTGACGCAGGCAGAAATGGCAAATTCGGACAAAGCCGCAGCCCCCCCCCCACGCGCCCCAGATTGCGTGTGCGGGGGGGGTCAGTTGGTTCCAATCCTTCCTGAGCTTTTCAGGGCGTTCTGGGTTTTTTTTCGCGGGGGGGGGGGGGGGGCGTCTCTCATGTAACCTCCTGCCTCTGAAATCTGGGGCCCCCCCTGCGCTCGGGGAGGGGGCTTTAGACGCATCTGCGCCATGTTTGGGGTCAGCCCCCCGGGGGCGTTTGAAGGAGTCGTTCTAGACTGGGACCAAATCGCGCCCCCCCCCCTGCCCAGGTGGGTTTTTGGGGTGCCGCGGACATGGCAGGGGGAGGCCGGGCAGCGTCTCAGGCCAATTCGGGGCCCCGGCTCTGGGGTTTTTTTCCCTGAATTGGGGTGATTTTCCAGCCGACCTTTGGGGTGAGGCCGGTTCTGGGGATTCTCGGGGTCCCCCCCGGCCGCTCTCCCGGGCCCTTTTGGGGGGCGCCGATCCTCGGGGGGCCGGGGGCCCAGCTCCGGGAGCTCTCCCAAGGCTCGAGTCTGGGTTTTCGCTGTCGTTTCGGGGGGCCGATCCTCCGTCTTTTCCAGCCGTTCTGACGCCTCCACCCCCACCACCCCCGCCGGCGCTTTCTTCGCCCCCCACTCAAAAAAACGTCTTGTTGCCGACAGCTGGATTTTTTTTTTCCCTTTTTTTTTCCTTCCTCCCCTTGCAAATAAAAAAAAAAAAGAAAAACCAACCCAAAGCCCAGCGAGCGACGCG
Source organism: Malaclemys terrapin pileata (assembly GCF_027887155.1). Taxonomy (NCBI): domain Eukaryota; kingdom Metazoa; phylum Chordata; order Testudines; family Emydidae; genus Malaclemys; species Malaclemys terrapin. Next base: position 852,556 of record NC_071519.1, on the reverse strand, counting down.
GCCGGACACTCACCGGCTCACACCCTGCGAGCGGAGGGGACGGTCCCCCAGCTCGGGCGGCGCCAGACGGGGACCCCCGGCCCCCCGCTGCCCCCGGGCCCCCCACTTACCTGCCGCCAGGCCGGCGCCCCAGTTTTGTGCCAGCTGCTTCCTTACCCCGGACAAATTTTCGGGGAGCTCTGGGGGGGGAATTCGCCCTGGCACAAAGAAATCCAACACGAAAAAATATCGGTATCCGTCCGGGGGGGAAAACCAGCCCCCCCGCCAGGTCCTACCCCAGCCTGGGTGCCATGGGGCAGGTCCCGTTCCCAAAGCCGCCCCCCCCGGCGCGGCTGCATCCCTGCTTGGCCAAGGGGGGATCGTGGCCCCCCGCTTGCAAAAGGGGGGATCCCTGCCCGGGTGCCCCCCCCAGAGCCGCGAGCCCTTTCGGTGCAATTGTGGAGAGGGAGGGGAAAGAAGAACCCGAGCCCGGGTGAGCAGCGAAGGTTCGGTCTTTTTCCCCCTGCACAACTTTCTACACTTGAATAACCCCCCTTGGGCGGGCGGGAAAAATCCGCCAAAATTCCCGGGCGCGGCCCCGGCCCCCCACTGGGCGGGTGTGAAGTTTGGGGGCGATCGGCCCGGCGGGGGGCCGGGGAAAAATTCCCTTTTCCAGGGCTCCGGCCCGCGCCAACACGGACGTCCCCGGCTGACTTTGTCACGGTGCCAACTCTGAGCCACTTGGCAGGCACGGACGCTTTGTCTCCCGCGCCCCACGGCCCCCCCTGCCCCGCTGGGACCCCCCCACGGCACAGCCTCCAGCCTCCCCAGTGCCCCTGGGGGGCCCCTGCCCCCCAAGTCCTGGGGAGCCCTGGGGGGGCCGGGGGGAGGGAGGGAAAGGGCTGATTTGTGCTGTTCACACTCGGACTCGCTCAGCCGCTGTGGCTTCGCACGCTCGAATCTGCTGGTGCCGACCCGCAGCCGGATTTACCCAGGGCCCGGCATGCCCCCCCCTCGCCGTGGGGATGGGGACCCCCCATCCTCACACTGTGCTCTGCTCCCATGGGGGAGGGGGGCGTGCAGATGGGGAGGGAGAACTAAGGGCGAACCCCCCCCACAGGAAATCACAGGCCAGCCCCTTCCTCACCCCGAGGAACAGAGCCTGCCCCCCCTCCCCCATATCCATGGGGCAGGGCTGGGGAGCAGCTGCCTGGGTAATGCCCACCCCCAGCCCCCGAGCAGGATCTTGGGGGCAGTTGGAGGGTTATCAGTAAATGGGTTTGTGAGATTAAAGGGGACAGGCAGTATGCCGGGGGAGGGCATAGAGAGAACCCAGGAGTCCTGGCTCCCAGCCCCCCCTGCTCTAACCACCCGCTCCCCTCCCAGAGCCGGGGAGAGAACCCAGCAGTCCTGGCTCCCAGCCCCCCCTGCTCTAACCCACCAACCCCCGCTCCCCTCCCAGAGCCGGGGAGAGAACCCAGGAGTCCTGGCTCCCAGCCCCCCCTGCTCTAACCACCAGCCCCCACTCCCCTCCCAGAGCCGGGGAGAGAACCCAGGAGTCCTGGCTCCCAGCCCCCCCTGCTCTAACCCACCAGCCCCCACTTCCCTCCCAGCGCCGGGGAGAGAACCCAGGAGTCCTGGCTCCCAGCCCCCCCTGCTCTAACCCACCAGCCCCCACTCCCCTCCCAGAGCCAGGGAGAGAACCGAGGAGTCCTGGCTCCCAGTGCCCCCTGCTCTGCCCCAGTGGGGAATACCGAACTGTCAATCAATTATCTTGAGTCTCCCAATCAGCAAAGGTCAAAGGGCAGCTGTAACCCAAACCCTCAATGACCTGAGCTGGGAGCCAACCTGCAGCCCCTCCCAGCCCTGCCAGTGCCCCTCACTCCCGACCCGCAGCCCCTGATAGCCCAGCCCTGCCCCCCCCAGCTCTGCCGGTGCCCCTCACTCCCGACCCGCAGCCCCTGCCAGCCCCGCCCTACCCCCCCCCAGCTCTGCCAGTGCCCCTCACTCCCGACTCGCAGCCCCTATTAGCCCAGCCCTGCCCCCCCAGCTCTGCCCTGGGGTCATTTCCTGCTCTGGGGCTGGGTTCCTAGCTCTGCCCCCGACCTCATGGGGGTGTTTGGGGGAGTCCCTGCGGCCTGGGGTCAGCCAGCCTGTGTCTGTTGGGCTGTGAGGGCCGGGAGGACGTCGCCCTGGGTCCATGCAGCACCATGGGGAGTGGGGGTGGGGCTGATCTCAGTTGGGGGGGGTCCGTACAGTGGGGAGACCTCCGGGGTTACTCTGCTGCCCAGAAACGGGGTCTGGGATAAGCCCCTGGGGAGAGCGGGGGGCGGGGGGGGTCAAGTCCCTGGGTGACATGAGTTTGATGGGCCTCCACCCCGCTGCCCTAAAGGCTGAACAGGGGGTGGGGGCATCTGGGGGGGACTGGGGGTCTCCTGAACCCCATGGAGGATTTGGGGAGCTGCCCCCACTCCCGTACAGAAGGACGAGACTTGACAAGTCAGTTCCTGCTTTATTAACCCTTTCAAAACAGTCGCTGAGTGGCAGAGGTGGCGGGCAGGGACAACTGCCCCCCCCAAGGAAAATCATACCGGTCAGACAATAACCTGGCAGAATCCAGCCCCCCAGGCGACACGGGAAGCGGCCAGGGTGGGGAGATGGGGACCCCCTGCAAAAATGAGGATCTACCGCCCCTTCCCAGGTGGGCCCCCACCAAAATGCGGCTCAGCCCCATAAGTTTTGCAGGGCCACACGGGTGTGGGGCTGAGCGGCTGTGTGCTGGGTCCCGGCCGAGGGAGCTGCCGTTGGTGAGGCTGTGGGGAGAAAAGGGGAGTCTGAGCCCTCATACGCCCCCCCAGAACAGAACCCCCCAGAACTGGGGACCCCCAAAGCGTCCTGGACCCCATACTGCCCCATAGAGACCCTCCAAAATCACACCCCACAGACAGCCCCCCAAACACCTGCCCCCCAGCCCATTCCCACCTCCCCACACACTGACTCTGCAGGCTCGGGGGGGGGGGGGGACAGCTAGACCTGCCCCCCTGCCCCCCAAATACCGGGATCCCGGCGGGTCCCTGCTCCGCCCCGCCAGCATGGGGGCGATGCGTGTCCCGTCCGGCTCCTGCTCCCACCCCGGGAGCCGCCCACCCGTGACCGCGGCCCCCGCGCTGCAAAGCGGAGCGGGATTGGAGACCCCTGGTGGCCACTAGGGGAACTGCAGGCCCTGCCCCGCCCCACACGTGCACCTCACTCCCGACCCGCAGCCCCGCTAGCCCAGCCCTGCCCCCCCCAGCTCTGCCGGTGCCCCTCACTCCCGACCCGCAGCCCCTGCCAGCCCGGCCCTGCCCCCCCCAGCTCTGCCGGTGCCCCTCACTCCCGACCCGCAGCCCCTGCCAGCCCGGCCCTGCCCCCCCCAGCTCTGCCGGTGCCCCTCACTCCCGACCCGCAGCCCCTGCCAGCCCGGCCCTGCCCCCCCCAGCTCTGCCGGTGCCCCTCACTCCCGACCCGCAGCCCCTGCCAGCCCGGCCCTGCCCCCCCCAGCTCTGCCGGTGCCCCTCACTCCCGACCCGCAGCCCCTGCCAGCCCAGCCCCCCCCAGCTCTGCCGGTGCCCCTCACTCCCGACCCGCAGCCCCTGCCAGCCCAGCCCTGCCCCTCCCCAGCTCTGCCGGTGCCCCTCACTCCCGACCCGCAGCCCCTGCCAGCCCAGCCCTGCCCCCCCAGCTCTGCCGGTGCCCCTCACTCCCGACCCGCAGCCCCTGCCAGCCCGGCCCTGCCCCCCCCAGCTCTGCCGGTGCCCCTCACTCCCGACCCGCAGCCCCTGCCAGCCCGGCCCTGCCCCCCCCAGCTCTGCCGGTGCCCCTCACTCCCGACCCGCAGCCCCTGCCAGCCCAGCCCTGCCCCCCCAGCCCTGCCGGTGCCCCTCACTCCCGACCCGCAGCCCCTGCCAGCCCAGCCCTGCCCCCCCCAGCTCTGCCGGTGCCCCTCACTCCCGACCCGCAGCCCCCCCCAGCTCTGCCGGTGCCCCTCACTCCCGACCCGCAGCCCCCCATGCCAAGGCAGAGTCTGTGTCTTTAATTCCTTTATTGGACGGTTCACACACAGGTCGGGCCCGGAGGGCTGCGCGTGGTGGCCATGCAGGTTGTTGGGGGGGTGGGCTCCGAGCAGCCCCCCACTTGTTGATGCAGCTTCCCGCTGAGGCTTCAGGGAAGGGTGGGTCGTGGGCTGCTGGGGGAGTCCTGACCTGGGGCAAGGGTGGGTTTAAGGGGAGGTAGGGGTGGGGCAGGAGACTTGGGGGACAGTCGGGGGGAGCAGCTGTAGGACCCAGCTAATATAGATGGGGGGTTGGGGGGGCTGCAGGAGGGAACATTGGGGGGATGAAGGGGTGTTTGGGGAGTTGGGGGTTAGTATGAGGAGGGATGGAGGGTTGGGGGGACAGCGCGTGGAGGGGTTGGGGGCCTAGGCATTGGGGGTCAGTGTGGGGAGCGGTCAGGGGCAGCGCGGGGCTCACGGGCAGTGACTCAGGGTGCTGAATATATAATATAGATATTTTTCTATTTCTCACAAATCCCTTAAATAACCGTTATATACAGATACGGGGACACACACACACACACACACACCTTAGACTGGGGGGGCAGTGTCTCAGATTGCACAGTCCGGTGGGAGGGGATAGGTGTGGGGTGAGGGGTGTGGGGTTGGCAGGAGGCCGCCCCTTAACATCTCGGAGCAGCGGTGGGGGGCTGTCAGGAGGAGGTGGAGGGCTGTGGGGGGGTTGGGAGGAGGTGGGGGGTTGGGGGCTGTCGGGGGCCGCCCTCTCACCGCTTGGAGCAGCGGTGGGGGGCTGTCAGGAGGTGGGGGGCTGTTGGGGGGGCTGTTGGGGGAGGCTGTGAGGGGTTGGGGGGCTGTCGGGGGAGGCTGTGAGCGGTTGGGGGGCTGTCGGGGGGGCTGTGAGCGGTTGTGGGGCTATCGGGGGGGCCGCCCCCTCACAGCTTGGAGCAACGGTGGGGGGCTGTCAGGAGGAGGTGCAGGGCTGTGGGGGGGTTGGGAGGAGTTGGGGGCTGTCGGGGGCTGCCCTCTCACCGCTTGGAGCAGCGGTGGGGGGCTGTCAGGAGGTGGGGGGCTGTTGGGGGGGCTGTTGGGGGAGGCTGTGAGGGGTTGGGGGGCTGTCGGGGGGGGCTGTGAGCGGTTGGGGGGGCTGTCGGGAAGGCTGTGAGGGGTTGGGGGCTGTCGGGGGGGCTGTGAGTGGTTGGGGGGCTGTCGGAGGGGCTATGAGAGGTTGGGGGGCTGTCCGGGGGGCTGTGAGGGGTTGGGGGGCTGTCGGGGGCCGCCCCCTCACAGCTCGGAGCACCGGTCCTGTCGGCTGTAGTGGTCGAACTGGCTTTTCCAGTGGCCCATGTACGCGCTCCAGCGGTGAAACTCCAACCGCCACTGCCGCTCGGCCTCCTCGATGTTATCTGGGGGGGAAGAGAGCCCAGGGGGCCGGTTAGTGTCCCTCAGAGCTGGGCCCAGAGCCCCCTGCCCCCTTCCCCGAACAATTCCCCCAGGCCCGCTCACAAGACGGGGGACCGAGAGCCGCTTGCGGCCGGATCCAGGCTGGCGTTTGCCCCCCCAGCTGTGCCTTTACTCCCCCCCCCCAGCTCTGGCTGTCGTCGGGTTTTCTTGGCCGTCTGTCCAGCTGCCTCCGCTCGCCCGCGGGGTGCTGGGAACAAGGCCGAAATCCCGTCTTGTTCGGCTGCTGTGACGCGGGGTCCCTGGGCTGTCGCTCCGGGATTGCGAGGGGCCCGTCGGGGTCTTGGGAATGCCGCCGCCCGCTCCGGCGTTCGAGTCGATTATTTCCGCAGCCCTGGCAAAACAGTCCCCGGAGATCTGCAGCCAGTCTCCGTCCGGGAGGGGCGTTGGGACCTGCTGTCGAGTCCCCATCCTGGCCACCCCTCCACAAACAGCTGCAGAAACGTCCATGTTACGTGCTTCTACCGCACTGTGTGCCTCCGGCCGGCCGAGCCACATCTCTCGGGCTCTGGCTTTGCCCACGGCGGCTGGAGTCTGTCCCTGAGCCGGCGAGTCCTTGCTCCTGGCCTGGCGGGGCGGTTGGCGGTCTCGTTTTGCGGAGGGGGCCAGTCGCTCCTGGTCCTGCTCGGTCACTGTGGCTTGGGCTGAATCTCTCTTCAGTTGGGGGTCGCAGTGCAGTTTGGATCTGTTCACCTGACCCCCGGGGCCTTGAATTCTCTGCTCTGTCATAACCCACCTGTCGGCCAGCCCCGGCCCCCTCTTGTGTGACCCCCGTGGCTGTCGGCAGAGACGCCGCAGGCCCCCCCCCGGTGTGGGTCGAGCGTGGCACCGGGGGTGCTGGGGAGCGACGCGGAATCTAACCGGGAGCAAGCAGATGCTCTCGGAGGGGCCAGGTCGCGGAGACCCGGCATGTCCTGAATCAGCCGCGGGGCCCGATGACGCGCCCCACACGTGACCCTCATCCAGTGCCACCCGGCCAGGTAGGGCTGAGTCAGACTCATGTGAGGTGATTTGACACCCAAGGGCTGAACAGGATAATGCAGGAGCCCGGACGCCTGGGTTCTCTCCCTGGCTCTGGGAGGGGAGTGGGGGCTGGTGGTTAGAGCGGGGGGGGGCTGGGAGCCAGGACTCCTGGGTTCTCCCCCGGCTCTGGGAGGGGAGTGGGGGCTGGTGGGTTAGAGCAGGGGGCTGGGAGCCAGGACTCCTGGGTTCTCTCCCGGCTCTGGGAGGGGAGTGGGGGCTGGTGGGTTAGAGCAGGGGGGGCTGGGAGCCAGGACTCCTGGGTTCTCTCCCCGGCTCTGGGAGGGGAGTGGGGGCTGGTGGGTTAGAGCAGGGGGGTGGGAGCCAGGACTCCTGGGTTCTCTCCCCGGCTCTGGGAGGGGAGTGGGGGCTGGTGGTTAGAGCAGGGGGGGCTGGGAGCCAGGACTCCTGGGTTCTCTCCCCAGCTCTGGGAGGGGAGTGGGGGTCTGATGGATTAGAGCAGGGGGCTGGGAGCCAGGACTCCTGGGTTCTCTCCCTGGCTCTGGGAGGGGAGTGGGGGCTGGTGGGTTAGATGGAACAGTGCCCAGGTGTTAATGTGTGAGTGGGGGCTCCCACATGTGGGGTAGTGTCTGGGGGGGCCCCGCCAAGCAGCCGCTCCCCCTCATCTCCACATCTGCAAAGCGCCGTCACCCTCAGGACCCAGCCCCCCCCAGAACCTCATCCCTCTGCTGCCAACCCCCTAAGCCCCCCTCTACTGTGGGGCAGGGCCCCTGTTTGCCCCCTACCTCCACCCCAGAGCCCCTCCCCCCATACCTGATCACCCCCTTTATACTGACAGCTCCTCCTCCCACACCTCTCGCCCCCCTCAGTCTCTGTGTCCCCTCTCCACCTCCCCACCTCACTGACCCTTCCCCCTACCTCAGTGCCCTCCCCGTCACAGGGGGCCCTCTCCACTCCCCCATGTGCCCCATCTCTCCCCTCGAACCCTCCAACTCACCCTGCCCCCTTCCCCACAGTCACTTTATTGGGGGGGGGCGGTGAATTGTCAAAGACACGAACACGATATGCAAAAGGAAACACTAAAAAATGTCTTTTATAAGCAGCCAGAAACCCCCCAGGCAGGGCTGCCAGCCGGGCTCAGGGGAATTGGGAGGTGACAGTCCCCCCCCCCCCCCCCCGGGGTGTCAGGGTGTCTGGGACCCAGAGATCAGGAACACCAGTGTGAGCCCGGCTGGGACATGTACCCCCCGCGGTTCCCCTCTCCCCCACGCCAGCTGGCGCGTCAGACCCATGTATGCCAACGCCCCCGGCAGGGCTTAGAGCTGGCCCAATACAGCAGCCGCCGCCTAGGGCCCTCGTGTGTGCGCGTGTGTGCACAGTGCTTGTAGTGTGTGTGTCGGTGTGCAGGAGCTCTGTGCAGTGCGTGTGACAAATGTGCAGTGTGCGCAGGGAGGGTGCAGTGCATCTGTGTGCAGTGAAGGTGCAGTGTGTGTACGTGTGGGGTTTGCATGTGCAGTGAGTGTACCGTGTGTGCGCGCTCCTGCCTGTGTACATGCAGTGTAGCGCGTCTAGATGCAGTGCAGTGTGTGTGAAGTATATACATTCAGTGTCCATGCAGTGTGTCAGTGCGCAGTGTTCCTGCAATACGTGAGCAGTGTCCGTGTGCAGCGTCCACTTGCAGTGTGTCCAGGGGCAGTGGTTGCGAATAGTGTGCAGTGTGCACAGTGCAGGTGTGGAACGAGTGTGCAGTGCATGAGCAGTACGTGTGCAGTGTGTGTGTGTCAGTGTGCAATGTGCAGGTGTGGAGCGGGTGTGCAGTGCATGAGTAGTGTGTGTGCAGTGTGCGTGTGTCAGTGTGCAATGTGCACAGTGCAGGTGTGGAGCGAGTGTGCAGTGCATGAGCAGTGTGTGTGCAGTGTGCGTGTGTCAGTGTGCAATGTGCACAGTGCAGGTGTGGAACGAGTGTGCAGTGCATGAGCAGTACGTGTGCAGTGTGCGTGTGTCAGTGTGCAATGTGCACAGTGCAGGTGTGGAACGAGTGTGCAGTGCATGAGCAGTACGTGTGCAGTGTGTGTGTGTCAGTGTGCAATGTGCACAGTGCAGGTGTGGAGCGAGTGTGCAGTGCATGAGCAGTGTGTGTGCAGTGTGCGTGTGTGTCAGTGTGCAGCACACACAGGGTGTGTGCATGCAGCTCGTGCCGCGTCTGTAGGTGTGCAGTGGTTGGGCGCAGGGCGGGTGTGCCTGCGGAGCACGTGCGTTGTGTCTACGTGTGCACCGAGGTGCGGAAGTGCGGTGCTTGTGCAGCAAGGCTCCGCCCTCTCCCCGCCGCCCCATCCCCATCCCCTGTTCCCCTGCCGGGGGGCCCGGCAGCAGCATCGGAGCAGCAGAGCGTTAAAATCCTGGCTAGGAAATGCCCCCGCTGCTCATGGGGAGGGGCGCTGTCCCCCCGGCAACAGCTGGGTGCCCCCTAGTGGCCCGTTCAGTGAGCTCCGGCTCGGTGCCATCTAGTGGTCAGAAGTTCCACAGGCCCACAACTGCCCCAGTCTGGGGCCGGCTCCGCCCCGAGCCGACCCCGTGACCGCCCCGCCCCGCCCCGCCGTCTGATGCATGCAGTATCCACTCTCAGGGCCTGAGCCGCAGGGCGAGAAGGGGAAGGAGGGCGAGGAGGGGCAGTGGGGCTGGGGGGGGCCCGGGGCCCCGGTCGGTTGCAGCGCATGGCTCTACAGGGGAGAAAAAAAAAGAGGAGGGGGGGATTAAGCCATGGCCCGGACCCTGGGGGACAGGGATACCAGGCTGGCTGGGCCGTGATGGCAGGGGAGGGGGATATATTTGGTTTGTCCTGCCTCAGTTTCCCTCTGTGAGCTCCCCTCCCACTTCCCCCATCCAGTTACCCCTCCCCCTCCCCCCATGAGGCAAAGATCCCCCGCATGATGCCCCACAGCCCCTTTCCTGATATAGGGTCCCCCCGTGCTCTCCAGCCCCCCCGGTATGGCAGGGTCCCCCCCCAGGCGTCTCACCAGTGATGTTGAGAAGCTTGGGCAGGAAGCGGTTCCAGAAGGCGCAGACCTGGGCCCGGAGCCCCTGCCCCACAGCCAGGGGGCGCGGGTTCAGCTGTACGTACTGCTGCTGCTGCGGGGTGTAGGGGGGCCAGCGCACCCCCCGCTCCGATGCCTCATTGGGGTCCCTGCCCAGGAGGGAGAGAGGGGTCACGCCCTGCTGGCCAGGGTCCCCCAAACCCACCCGCCTGGCCCCCCAGTGTGGGGACCTCCCTCCACTGACTCACCCCTGTGCACCCCCAAACCCACCCACCTACCCCCCAGTGTGGGGACCCCCCTCCGGGGACCTCCCAAACCCACCCACCTTGCCCCCCAGTGTGGGGACCCCCCCTCCACTGACTCACCCCTGGGGAGCCCCACACCCACCCAACTACTTCCCAGTCTGGGGACCCCCCAGAGACCTCCAAGCCCACCCACCTGTCCCCGAATATGGAGACCCCCCTAACCCACCCACCTGCCCCCTTGCGTGTGGGGACCCCTCTCCACAGACCCCCACCCCACAGGCCTCCCCAGGCCCCCCAGCTTGAGGTCCTGGATCTCCCCCCCGGTACCCAGTGCGGGCGAAGTTAGCCCAGTAGCGCATCATGCGGCGGCTGAGGGCGGCCTCCGCGGCCGTGTAGTTGAGGCCGGGGTCGAGGGGCAGGCCGAAGACGAACTCGATCTCGTAGCCGTGGGGCACCCCCATCCAGGGGGGCCAGAGCATGTTGGAGGCGCGGTGGTCGAAGAAGTAGGTGTAGACCCGGGCGCCCCGCTCAGCCAGCCGCAGGGCAAAGTGGGTGACGGGGCAGATGACGTTGTGGTCCCCCACGATGTCGTCCATGGCCTCCCGGTTCTTCACCGGGTTGTCCTGGTCCAGCCAGTCGGTGTATTGCAGCACCACGGCTTCGGCCGCCAGCTCGTTGGCCTGGGGCACCCCCATGCGCACCCCGCCCAGGAAGTCCTCCCGGCTGATCAGGCTCTCGTTGTCCTTGCTGAAGCCGGGCGCCCCGTAGATCAGGAAGTAGGTGCCCTCGTCCCGCACCACCCCCACCAGCGCCTGGGTCTCCTTGAAGCCGCCGGTGCCCGGCGTGGCCTCGGGCACCTCGCCGGAGAAGTCCCCGTCGGCCACCGGCACGAAGGAGAAGCGGAAGACGCTCTGGTGGGGCAGCACCTGCCACTCTTGGTCGATCAGCTCCTGCGGGGTCTTGTCCCGCAAGCAGGCCACCAGCTCCGAGTCATTGCCCGGCGGGCAGCCCACCAGCTTGGCCAGCTGGGCGGCCCGGCGCCGGCCCTCGGCCGGGGGCACGGTGGCCCAGGGGGCGTTGGGCACCCCGCTCTGCAGGATGGCGCGGCGGAAGAGCGAGCGGCTGCCGGGCGAGAGCAGGTGCATGCCCACCGAGGCGGCCCCGGCGCTCTCCCCGAAGATGGTCACCGCCTTGGGGTTGCCCCCGAAGAAATGGATGTTGCTCTGTACCCACTGTAGGGCCAGCCGCTGGTCCAGTAGCCCCACGTTGCCCGGCGCCTCCTGGCTGCCCGAGAGGGCCAGGAAGCCGAAGGCCCCCACCCGGTAGTTCATGGAGACCACCACCACCTGCTCGGCGTAGGCCAGGTAGCGCCCGTCGTAGACGTCCAGCGAGGCAGAGCCGCTGTAGAAGCCGCCGCCGTAGATCCAGACCAGCACGGTGGCGTTTTTGGGGCGCGGGGAGGGCACCCAGAGGTTGAGGTACAGGCAATCCTCACTCATCTCCTGGTTGGGGTTCCACATCTCCGTGCCGGGGAAGCCGGGGTAGAGGGTGTCGACGTACTGGTAGCAGGCGTGGCGGTAGGCGCCGGCGTCCAGCAGCCCGCTCCAGGCTCGCTTGGGCTCCGGCCGGCGGAACCGCAGCCTGCCCACGGGCGGCTCGGCGTATGGGATGCCCAGGAAGGCGGAGACCTGGCCCGAGAGGACGGGCACCCGCAGGCCCCGCACCCGCCCCACTCGGGTGCTGGCCAGCAACTCGTCGGCCCGGGCGGAGAGGGCCAGGGCGGCGAAGAGCAGGAGAGCGGGGCCGGGCAGGGCTCCGGCCATGGTGTGTCTGCGGGGGGAGGGGAGAGACGGGGTTAGGGGGGCAGCAGGAGATGTCCCCCACCCCCGAGCTCCCCAGCCACTGACAGCCCCCCACCCCTGGGGCCGCAGCAGGATCCCGTCCCCCAACTGCCTGCCCTGATAAGGGAACCACGGGGGCCTATTCCCGACCCAGCAGCCCCAGACGCCTTATCAGCAGCATGCAGAGACTGGGGCACCGGAAAGGGAGTGGGGGCTGGTGGTTAGAGCAGAGGGGGCTGGGAGCCAGGACTCCTGGGTTCTCTCCCCGGCTCTGGGAGGGGAGTGGGGGCTGGTGGTTAGAGCAGGGGGGCCTGGGAGCCAGGACTCCTGGGTTCTCTCCCCGGCTCTGGGAGGGGAGTGGGGGCGGTGGGTTAGAGCAGGGGGGGCTGGGAGCCTGGACTCCTGGGTTCTATCCCTGGCTCTGGGAGGGGAGTGGGGGCTGGTGGGTTAGAGCAGAGGGGGGCTGGGAGCCAGGACTCCTGGGTTCTCTCCCCGGCTCTGGTAGGGGAGGGGGGCTGGTGGTTAGAGCAGGGGGGCTGGGAGCCAGGACTCCTGGGTTCTCTCCCTGGCTCTGGGAGGGGAGTGGGGGCTGGTGGGTTAGAGCAGGGGGTCTGGGAGCCAGGACTCCTGGGTTCTCTCCCGCCATGGCTCTGGGAGGGGTCTAGTGCTCGGAGCAGTATCTCGGTATCCGGGAGCAATTCCTGGAGCGGGAGGGGCCTCAGGGGTGTGGTTAAAGCTGGGGCGTCCATGGGCTGTAACCGGGGTAACCCGCCCTTAACACGACTCCCCACAGATCCCCCCCCACCACGGCCCCTGGTGTCGCTCCCCCGCCCCTCCCAGCCAACAACTGGCTCATGTGTACGAACCCCCCTAGCGTATCCCCCAGCCCAGCCCACAACAGCCGGGAAACCATCACACCCCGGTCACATGTGTCACCCGACAAACCCGCCTGTCCCCCCGTCCACCGAACCACCCCGTGTGCAACGCACAACCCCTGCCACCGCACACAGCCGGAACACACCCGTACAGAACACACACCCCCGCCCAAAGTCACAACACACCGCTCATTCTGACAACACAACCGCCCCTCAAACACAGTGCAACAGTCAGCCAACCAACACACAGCCACAACCTCCTCTCACCACACGCGTGCGCACCCCCACACCCTCTCATCGCACCCCCGCAGAACATCCATCAAACCTACACACACACACAACACAACCCCCCTCTCACTGCACACACACACACACACAGTCATACCACACCCGTACACGCTCCCTGACCAACACCTCAGCCCCACAACCGGCCCCCAAAACAGTACAATACCCATCAAGCCAACACATACATACACAACCCCCTCTCACTGCACACAGTCATACCATACCTGTACACAACACCCCCCGCCCAAAGTCACAACACACAGCCACAACCACCTTCTCACCCCCCCCCCCGCACAACAGGCATCAAACCAACACACACACAACACAACCCCCCCTCTCACCGCGCACACACACACAGAGTCATACCACACCCCTACCCGCTCCCTGACCCACACCTCAGCCCCTCAGCACGCAACCGTCCCCGGACCTGTCCCCGTGCCCAGGCAGAAATCACACACTCGGTCACCGCAACACACCTCCCCCATCCTGACACCCGGCTCCCAACCACAACCCCCCCCGACTGCCACAACTTGCCCCCAGGACAGTGACCCAACAGCCCATCCCCCGCGCACACCCTCACACCTGTGCACAATCCCCCGTCCCAGCCGGCGCCCCCCAGCACCCACGTCACCACCTGCTGCCTGGCTCAGCGCGCGGCCGGGGTTGGAGTCCACGGGGCGGGGAGGGGGTGGCCGGAGCCAGAGGGAACTGGGCCCTTGAACCCAATGCAAACAGGGTGGCACCGAAACCCCGGGGCCTTGGCAGCGTCTCCCAGGGAAACCGGATCGACCGGGCTGGGGGTGGGGACAGACACAGAACTCTGCCGGTGCCCCTCACTCCCGACCCGCAGCCCCTGCCAGCCCAGCCCTGCCCCCCCCAGCTCTGCCGGTGCCCCTCACTCCCGACCCGCAGCCCCTGCCAGCCCAGCCCTGCCCCCCCCAGCTCTGCCGGTGCCCCTCACTCCCGACCCGCAGCCCCTGCCAGCCCAGCCCTGCCCCCCCCAGCTCTGCCGGTGCCCCTCACATCCCGACCCCGCAGCCCCTGCCAGCCCAGCCCTGCCCCCCCCAGCTCTGCCGGTGCCCCTCACTCCCGACCCGCAGCCCCTGCCAGCCCAGCCCTGCCCCCCCCCAGCTCTGCCGGTGCCCCTCACTCCCGACCCGCAGCCCCTGCCAGCCCAGCCCTGCCCCCCCCAGCTCTGCCGGTGCCCCTCACTCCCGATCCACAGCCCCTGCCAGCCCAGCCCTGCCCCCCCCAGCTCTGCCGGTGCCCCTCACTCCCGACCCGCAGCCTCTGCCACCGGCCCTGCCCCCCCCAGCTCTACCGGTGCCCCTCACTCCCGACCCGCAGCCTCTGCCACCGGCCCTGCCCCCCCCCCAGCTCTGCCGGTGCCCCTCACTCCCGACACGCAGCCCCCCCAGCCCAGCCCTGCCCCCCCAGCCCTGCCGGTGCCCCTCACTCCCGACACGCAGCCCCTGCTGTTCTGGGGGGGGGGCAGATAAAGGGGAACCCTCCTGGCTCCTCCCTGACCGGCCTCCGGGGCCCATCTCTCTCCCCAGGACGCGAGGAGGCTGCAATGGACACGCTGAGATCCCTGCTCCGCCGTGCGGTAAGGCCGGGCTTTGAATCCTCCCCAACCGTCCACACCCCCCAGCACCCCTCACTCCCAACCCGCAGCCCCCGCTAGCCCAGCCCTGCCCCCTCCCAGCTCTGCCAGTGCCCCTCACTCCCGACCCGCAGCCCCTGCCAGCCCAGCCCTGCCCCCCCCGCCCTGCCGGTGCCCCTCACTCCCGATCCGCAGCCCCTGCCAGCCCGGCCCTGCCCCCCCAGCTCTGCCGGTGCCCCTCACTCCCCGACCGCAGCCCCTGCCAGCCCGGCCCTGCCCCCCCCAGCTCTGCCGGTGCCCCTCACTCCTGACCCGCAGCCCCTGCCGGCCCGCCCCACCCCCCCCAGCTCTGCCGGTGCCCCTCACTCCCGACCCGCAGCCCCTGCCAGCCCGGCCCCTGCCCCCCCCAGCTCTGCCGGTGCCCCTCACTCCCGACCCGCAGCCCCTGCCAGCCCGGCCCTGCCCCCCCCAGCTCTGCCGGTGCCCCTCACTCCTGACCCGCAGCCCCTGCCGGCCCGCCCCACCCCCCCCAGCTCTGCCGGTGCCCCTCACTCCCGACCCGCAGCCCCTGCCAGCCCGGCCTGACCCCCCAGCTCTGCCGGTGCCCCTCACTCCTGACCCGCAGCCCCTGCCGGCCCGGCCCTGCCCCCCCCAGCTCTGCCGGTGCCCCTCACTCCCGACCCGCAGCCCCTGCCAGCCTGGCCCTGCCCCCCCCAGCTCTGCCGGTGCCCCTCACTCCCGACCCGCAGCCCCTGCTAGCCCAGCCCTGCCCCCCCCAGCTCTGCCGGTGCCCCTCACTCCCGACCCGCAGCCCCAGCCAGCCCAGCCCTGCCCCCCCCAGCTCTGCCGGTGCCCCTCACTCCCGACCCGCAGCCCCTGCCAGCCCAGCCCTGTCCCCCCAGCTCTGCCGGTGCCCCTCACTCCCGACCCGCAGCCCCTGCCAGCCCAGCCCTGCCCCCCCCCCCCAGCTCTGCCGGTGCCCCTCACTCCCGACCCGCAGCCCCTGCTAGCCCAGCCCCCCCCAGCTCTGCCAGTGCCCCTCACTCCCGACCCGCAGCCCCTGCCAGCCCAGCCCTGCCCCCCCCAGCTCTGCCGGTGCCCCTCCCCCCCCCCCCGCAGCCCCTGCCAGCCCAGCCCTGTCCCCCCCAGCTCTGCCTGTGCCCCTCACTCCCGACCCGCAGCCCCTGCCAGCCCAGCCCTGCCCCCCCCAGCTCTGCCAGTGCCCCTCACTCCCGACCCGCAGCCCCTGCCAGCCCAGCCCTGCCCCCCCCAGCTCTGCCGGTGCCCCTCACTCCCGACCCGCAGCCCCCCCGCTCTGCCAGTGCCCCTCACTCCTGACCCGCAGCCCCTGCTAGCCCAGCCCTGCCCCCCCCAGCTCTGCCGGTGCCCCTCACTCCCGACCCGCAGCCCCTGCCAGCCCAGCCCTGCCCCCCCCAGCTCTGCCGGTGCCCCTCACTCCCGACCCGCAGCCCCAGCCAGCCCAGCCCTGCCCCCCCCAGCTCTGCCGGTGCCCCTCACTCCCGACCCGCAGCCCCTGCCAGCCCAGCCCTGTCCCCACCAGCTCTGCCGGTGCCCCTCACTCCCGACCCGCAGCCCCTGCCAGCCCAGCCCTGCCCCCCCCCCAGCTCTGCCGGTGCCCCTCACTCCGACCCGCAGCCCCTGCTAGCCCAGCCCCCCCCCAGCTCTGCCAGTGCCCCTCACTCCCGACCCGCAGCCCCTGCCAGCCCAGCCCTGCCCCCCCCAGCTCTGCCGGTGCCCCCCCCCCCCCGCAGCCCCTGCCAGCCCAGCCCTGTCCCCCCCAGCTCTGCCTGTGCCCCTCACTCCCCGACCCGCAGCCCCTGCCAGCCCAGCCCTGCCCCCCCCAGCTCTGCCGGTGCCCCTCACTCCCGACCCGCAGCCCCTGCCAGCCCAGCCCTGCCCCCCCCAGCTCTGCCGGTGCCCCTCACTCCGACCCGCAGCCCCCCCGCTCTGCCAGTGCCCCTCACTCCTGACCCCGCAGCCCCTGCTAGCCCAGCCCTGCCCCCCCCAGCTCTGCCGGTGCCCCTCACTCCCGACCCGCAGCCCCTGCCAGCCCAGCCCTGCCCCCCCCAGCTCTGCCGGTGCCCCTCACTCCCGACCCGCAGCCCCTGCCAGCCCAGCCCTGTCCCCCCCAGCTCTGCCGGTGCCCCTCACTTCCCGACCCGCAGCCCCTGCCAGCCCAGCCCTGCCCCCCCCAGCTCTGCCGGTGCCCCTCACTCCCGACCCGCAGCCCCTGCTAGCCCAGCCCCCCCCAGCTCTGCCAGTGCCCCTCACTCCCGACCCGCAGCCCCTGCCAGCCCAGCCCTGCCCCCCCCAGCTCTGCCGGTGCCCCTCACTCCCGACCCGCAGCCCCTGACAGCCCAGCCCTGTCCCCCCCAGCTCTGCTGGTGCCCCTCACTCCCGACCTGCAGCCCCTGCCAGCCCAGCCCTGTCTGGGTCAGACCAAAGGTCCATCCAGCCCAGTATCCTGTCTTCCGACAGTGGCCAGTGCCAGGTGCCCCAGAGGGAATGAACAGAACAGGGAATCGTCAAGTGACGCATCCCCCTGTCGCCCATTCCCAGCTCCTGGCTGTCAGGACACCCAGGGCATGAGGCTGCATCCCTGGCTAATATCCCTAGTGTCTGTGAACTTAGCTAATTCTCTTTTGAACCCTGTTATACTTTTGGCCTTCACAACATCCCCTGGCAAGGAGTTCCCCAGGTTAACCGGGTGTTGCGTGATAAAGCACTTCCTCTTGTTGTTTTAAACCTGCTGACTATTAAATTCATTAGGTGACCTCTCACTTTGTGTTATGCCAAAGGGTAAATAACACGTCTCTGTTCGCTTGCCCCACCCCAGCCCTGGTTTAATAGACCTCGATCATATGCTCCCTTAGGCGCCTCTTTTCCAGGTTGAACAGCCCCAGTCTGATTAATCTCTCCTCATACAGAAGCCGTTCCAGACCCCTCATCATTTTTGTTGTCCTTTTCTGAACCTTTTCCAATTCTAATAGATCTTTTTTCCAATGGGGGCAACCACATCTGCACGCAGTATTCAAGATGTGGGGGCATCCCATGGATTTATAGAGGCAACATGATATTTTCTGTCCTATTAGCTATCCCTTTCTTAATGATTCCCAACATCCTGTTCGCTTTTTTGGCTGCCGCTGCACATTGACTGAATGTTTTCAGAGAACTCCTAGCATAACTGGCTGGATAACCGTACTCAGAGAGTTGTTATTAATGGTTCCCAATCCTGCTGGAAAGGCGTAACGAGTGGGAGACCGGGGAGATGGGTCGGAAACAAGAGGGAGTGTGGGCTATATTGGCATAGAGAAAGGAGAGTCAGGACAAAACTGGGAGGAAAGATCAAACCAGTATCTTAGATGCTATATACAAATGCGAGAAAGTATGGGGAATAAGCAGGAAGAACTGGAAGTGCTAATAAATAAATACAACTATGACATTGTTGGCATCACTGAAACTTGGTGGGATAATACACATGATTGGAATGTTGGTGTGGATGGGTACAGCTTGCTCAGGAAGGATAGACAGGGGGAAAAGGGAGGAGGTGTTGCCTTGTATATTAAAAATGTACACACTTGGACTGAGGTAGAGATGGACATAGGAGACGGAAGTGTTGAGAGTCTCTGGGTTAGGCTAAAAGGGGCAAAAAACAAGGGAGATGTCATGCTAGGAGTCTACTACAGGCCACCTAACCAGGTGGAAGAGGTGGATGAGGCTTTTTTCAAGCAACTAACAAAATCATCCAAAGCCCAAGATTTGGTGGTGATGGGGGACTTCAACTATCCGGATATATGTTGGGAAAATAACACAGCGGGACACAGACTATCCAACAAATTCCTGGACTGCATTGGAGACAACTTTTTATTTCAGAAGGTTGAAAAAGCTACTAGGGGGGAAGCTGTTCTAGACTTGATTTTAACAAATAGGGAGGAACTCGTTGAGAATTTGAAAGTAGAAGGCAGCCTGGGTGAAAGTGATCATGAAATCATAGAGTTTGCAATTCTAAGGAAGGGTAGAAGGGAGAACAGCAAAATAGAGACAATGGATTTCAGGAAGGCAGATTTTGGGAAGCTCAGAGAGCTGATAGGTAAGGTCCCATGGGAATCAAGACTGAGGGGAAAAACAAGTGAGGAGAGTTGGCAGTTTTTCAAAGGGACACTATTAAGAGCCCAAAAGCAAGCTATTCCGCTGGTTAGGAAAGATAGAAAATGTGGCAAAAGACCACCTTGGCTTAACCATGAGATCTTGCACGATCTAAAAAATAAAAAGGAGTCATATAAAAAATGGAAACTAGGACAGATTACAAAGGATGAATATAGGCAAACAACACAGGAATGCAGGGGCAAGATTAGAAAGGCAAAGGCACAAAATGAGCTCAAACTAGCTACGGGAATAAAAGGAAACAAGAAGACTTTTTATCAATACATTAGAAGCAAGAGGAAGACCAAAGACAGGGTAGGCCCACTGCTTAGTGAAGAGGGAGAAACAGTAACAGGAAACTTGGAAATGGCAGAGATGCTTAATGACTTCTTTGTTTCGGTCTTCACCGAGAAGTCTGAAGGAATGCCTAACCTAGTGAATGCTAATGGGAAGGGGGTAGGTTTAGCGGATAAAATAAAAAAAGAACAAGTTAAAAATCACTTAGAAAAGTTAGATGCCTGCAAGTCACCCGGGCCTGATGAAATGCATCCTAGAATACTCAAGGAGCTAATAGAGGAGGTATCTGAGCCTCTAGCTATTATCTTTGGAAAATCATGGGAGACGGGAGAGATTCCAGAAGACTGGAAAAGGGCAAATATAGTGCCCATCTATAAAAAGGGAAATAAAAACAACCCAGGAAACTACAGACCAGTGAGTTTAACTTCTGTGCCAGGGAAGATAATGGAGCAAGTAATTAAGGAAATCATCTGCCAACACTTGGAAGGTGGTAAGGTGATAGGGAACAGCCAGCATGGATTTGTGAAGAACAAATCATGTCAAACCAATCTGATAGCTTTCTTTGCTAGGATAACGAGCCTTGTGGATAAGGGTGAAGCGGTGGATGTGGTATACCTAGACTTTAGTAAGGCATTTGATACGGTCTCGCATGATATTCTTATCGATAAACTAGGCAATTACAAATTAGATGGGGCTACTATAAGGTGGGTGCATAACTGGCTGGATAACCGTACTCAGAGAGTTGTTATTAATGGTTCCCAATCCTGCTGGAAAGGCGCAACGAGTGGGGGTACCGCAGGGGGTCTGTTTTGGGGCCGGCTCTGTTCAATATCTTCATCAACGACTTAGATATTGGCATAGAAAGTACGCTTATTAAGTTTGCGGATGATACCAAACTGGGAGGGATTGGCAACTACTTTGGAGGACAGGGTCATAATTCAAAATGATCTGGACAAATTGGAGAAATGGTCTGAGTTAAACAGGATGAAGTTTAACAAAGACAAATGCAAAGTGCTCCACTTAGGAAGGAAAAATCAATTTCACACATACAGAATGGGAAAAGACTGTCTAGGAAGGAGTACGGCAGAAAGGGATCTAGGGGTTATAGTGGACCACAAGCTAAATATGAGTCAACAGTGTGATGCTGTTGCAAAAAAAAGCAAACATGATTCTGGGATGTATTAACAGGGTGTGTTGTGAGCAAGACACGAGAAGTCATTCTTCCGCTCTACTCTGCTCTGGTTAGGCCTCAGCTGGAGTATTGTGTCCAGTTCTGGGCGCCGCATTTTAAAAAAGATGTGGAGAAATTGGAAAGGGTCCAAAGAAGAGCAACAAGAATGATTAAAGGTCTTGAGAACATGACCTATGAAGGAAGGCTGAAAGAACTGGGTTTGTTTAGTTTGGAAAAGAGAAGACTGAGAGGGGACATGATAGCAGTTTTCAGGTATATAAAAGGGTGTCATAAGGAGGAGGGAGATAACTTGTTCACCTTAGCCTCTAAGGATAGAACCAGAAACAATGGGTTTAAACTGCAGCAAGGGAGGTCTAGGTTGGACATTAGGAAAAAGTTCCTAACTGTCAGGGTGGTTAAACACTGGAACAAATTGCCTAGGGAGGTTGTGGAATCTCCGTCTCTGGAGATATTTAAGAGTAGTTTAGATAAATGTCTATCAGGGATGGTCTAGACAGTATTTGGTCCTGCCATGCGGGCAGGGGACTGGACTCGATGACCTCTCGAGGTCCCTTCCAGTCCTATAATCTATGAATCTATGAAACTCTCCACAAGGACTCCAAGATCTTTCTTGAGTGGTAACAGCTAAATTAGACACTTTCATTTTATATGTATAGTTGGGATTATATTTTCCCATGTGCGTTGCTTTACATTTATCAACACTGAATTTCATCTGCCATTTTGTTGCCCAGTCACCCAGTTTTGTGAGACCCTTTTGTAGCTCTTCGCAGTCTGCCTGGGACTTAACTATCTTGAGTAGTTTTGTGTCATCTGCCAATTTTGCCACCTCACTGTTTACCCCTTTTTCCAGATTGTTTATGAATAAGTTGAATAGGACTGGGCCCAGTACAGACCCCTGGGGAACACCACGATTTACCTCTCTCCATTCTCAAAACTGACCATTTATTTCTATGCTTTGTTTCCTATCTTTTAACCAGTTATCAATCCATGAGAGGACCTCTTATCCCATGACAGCTGACTTTGCTTAAGAGCCTTTGGTGATGGACCTTGTCAAAGGCTTTCTGAATATCTTAGTACACTATATCCACTGGATCCCCGTTGTCCACATGCTTGTTGACCACCTCAAAGAATTCTAGTAGATTGGTGAGGCATGATTTCCCTTTACTAAAACCATGTTGACTCTTCCCCAACAATTTATCTACGTGTCTGACAATATTGTTCTTTATTATTGTTTCAGCCAGTTTGCCCGGTACTGAAGTCAGGCTTACTGGCCTGTAATTGCTGGGATCACCTCTAGAGCCCTTTTTAAAAATTGGCATCACATTAGCTATCCTCCAGTCATCTGGCCCAGCGGCTGATTTAAATGATAGGTTACAGACGACAGTTAGTAGTTCTGCAATTTCACATTTGAGTTCCTTCAGAACTCTTGGGTGAATCCCATCTGGGCCTGGTGACTTATTGCTGTTTAATTTATCAATTTGTTCCAAAACCTCCTCTAATGACACCTCAATCTGGGACTGTTCCTCCGATCTGTCACCTAAACAGAATGGCTCAGGTTTGGGAATCTCCCTCACATCCTCAGCTGTGAAGACCGATGCAAAGAATTCATTTAGTGTTCCTGCAATGGCCTTGTTTTCCCTGCAGGGTCTCTTAGCACCTTGATGGGCCACTGGCCCCCCTGGTTGTTTGCCAGCCTCCCTGCTTCTGATGGACTTGGAAAAGTTTTGCTGCGGGTTTGTGCCCCTTTAGCAAGCTGCATCCCCGCCCGGCTCGTCGCATGTCTCTGGCCACGGGCTGGGCTCCAGTCTGGCTCCGGCTGGCGGGTCAGTTTCCCAGAGCGCCCGTTTGTGCCGTTTGGCCCCGTTCCTTGGCTGCTGAGCCGTGGGGGAGGCGCTCGGGTGCCCGGCACCCTCACAGCCCGGGCCTGGCTCAGGGCGTTTTTAGGGACACTCCATGCTGCTGGGAGGCACGGGACCGATGCCGTCCACCCCCCAAAGTGCTGCTGGGGGGCACCATGGGGCAGAAGCACTGGCTGTGGGGGGGGGGCGGGCTCCCGGCAGGGGGCACCGTGGGGCAGGAGCACTGGCTGTGGGGAGGGGGCTCCTGGCAGGGGGCGCCATGGGGCTGGAGCACTGGCTGTGGGGGGAGGCTCCCAGCAGGGGACGCCGTGGGGCAGGAGCACTGGCTGTGGGGGGGGGCTCCAGGTAGGGGGCACCGTGGGGCAGGAGAACTGGCTGGGGGGGGGCTCCCAGGAGAGTGCGCCGTGGGGCAGGGGGGCTGGATCCCGGCTGTGGGGGCATGCCAGCCTGTTCCAGGATCCCGCAGGCGGGGGGGAGGTCTGGTATTTTGCTTGGCTGGGCCCTGGGCTTTGCTGGGGGGGGGGGGAAGAAGTGGGGCTTGAAGGGGATAGGAAGGAGAGGGTGGGGGATGGGCACTGCCCCCCATACCAGACACCCCCCCCCCCCGCCGGGCCCTGAGCCAGCCCCCCCCCCCCCCCCGACGTGGGGAGCAGCTGTAGGGCGGGCGCCAGCCCCAGCTGTTAGCGACTAAAATACCCCGGACGGAAATAACCAGGCGCTCACTCCGAGGGATGGGGGGGGGGCTGACAATGGGGGGGGCTGATGGGGGGAGGCTGCCGATGCGGGGGGCTGATGGGGGTGGGTGGGGAAGGGGGGCAGTTGTACCAGGGCCTGGACCTTGGGGACCCCTCCACATGTGTGTCACTAAAGGGAAAGGGAAGGGGGTGGGGGCCCCCCGAATGTCTCTCTCTGGGCCTGTGGGAGGCAGGGAAGGGGTGTGCCTGGGGAGGGGGGTGTTGGGGTCCCTCTGCCCCTTGGAGCCCCCAACACCCCCCCGGCCCACATGCAGAGGGATGTTTTGGGGTACGGGGGGCTGGGCTCCCCTTTAAGAGGCCAGATGGGGCCCTCGGAGCCTCCCCCACCCCACAGCCCATCTGCTTTGTCCATCGCCAGGTCCTGTGAGCCATGGGGCCGGAACTGACACCCACAGAGTGCGTGTGGGGGGGGTTGCTGGGAACTCAATCCCCGCCCCCCCCCCCGACTTGGCAGCCAGCGGCTTCCGAGTGCCAGAGCCCGCCCCCCCGGCCGCTGTAACCCGACCCCCACAGCTGACCTCCCCTCCAGACCTGCCCCCCACCCGGCCCCTGTAACCAGCCACCCCCAGATCTACCCCCCCACCCCTATAACCAGCCCGCCCCTGCCGACTCCCCCAAACCTACCCCCCTGGGATCGGGGGAGAGAGGCCATGGCTTCATGGCTCAGCAGCCCAGCAGGGAACCCCCCCCACATACGCCCCCACAGAGGCTGGGCCCAGAGACCTCTTATATGGGGCAGCTCAGGAGAGATGAAGCCTCGTGGAAGATGCGCACCCCGTGCACGGCACACGTGCACAGATATGCACATGCACACAACAGACGGAACCCCCCGACACGGAACACGCACGGGTGCACTCACAGAATGTACAGACGTGCACACGCAC